>NC_092788.1:38072980-38372980 GCF_047496795.1 Chiloscyllium punctatum
ACAAAAGCATAAGGGGAATGGAGAGGATGAACAGACAGCAGCTGTTTCCCTTACTCGAAGGGTCAAAAACAAAGGGATACATGCTTAAAGTGAAAGGCAGGGGATTGAGAGAGGATTTGTGAGTCAGTTTTGAACTGAGAGGGTGGCACAGACATAGAATATAAAATTTCTACAGTGTGGAAATAGGCTCTTTGGTGCACAAATCCACACTGACCCTCCAAAGAATAGCCCACACAAACACGTTCCTCCTATATTTACCCCTGACCTATACATCCCTGAACACAATGGGCAATTAAGCATGGCCAATTCACTTAACCTGCACATCTTTGGATTGTGGGAGGAAACCGGAGTACCTAGAGGAAACCACGCAGACACGGGGAGAATGCGCAAAATCCATACAGGCTGTCACCCGAGGCTGGAATCAATCCTGGGTCCCCGCGCTCTAAGGCAGGAGTTCTAACCACTGAGCCACCGTTCTGCCCCTGGTGACATCTTCACCCGTGCCTGGTCCGGGGTGCAGATATATGGAGTCTGGGACGCAGGTCAGGTTTCATCACCATAGGTAACTTGTATGGTGTGATTCTGGCTCTCAATGTCAACACGTCTGCTCTCTGGGCCAGGCTCTGACTGAAGATGAATTTCAAATCCTGGTTGCTCATCAGCCATTAGTATTTAACCTGGACAATATTTGTACCTACACTGAAACCAGTGATAGCCTGTTGGCGAGTTATCCCCCTGCCCAAGGAAGATTTCAACTTACTTGCTTTGAAATAATGTTTGACTGGCTGCCCTGAAGCAGGTTAGAAACTCTATGCACAGATTTTGGAACAGGCCACTCAGTCTCTCTGTCGCACAGGCAGCAGTGAGTTCCAATACCACTGTAAATGATTTCAGATAAATTGGAAGCAAGTTTCAGCGTAGCTCACTGCAAGATGTTGAGTTTACTGACCCCGAACAATAATCGGATATTTGCTATAGTTCATGAATTGGGCAACAATAAGATGAGGTAAAAACAATGATAGCAGATGCTGGAAACCAGATTCTGGAATAGTGCTGCTGGAAGAGCACAGCAGTTCAGGCAGCATCCAAGGAGCAGCAAAATCGACATTTCGGGCAAAAGCCCTTCATCAGGAATTAGGCAGTGAGCCTGAAGCGTGAGGACGGTGGGGGTGGGGAGAAAGTAGCATAGAGTACAATAGTTGAGTGGGGGAGGGGATGAAGGTGATAGGTCAGGGAGGAGAGGATGGAGTGGATAGGTGACAATCTATTGCAGTGCCTTGTGTCTCTAAAGCCGTAACTACTAAATGTCATCTTCACATTCTCCAGTATCAAAATAAAATTGTACATCTCTATGAATGGTCAGAGTTACTACATGGATCACACAGTAGCAGTTATGTGAAGTAACCAGCAGCAAACGGCAATCCACAAATCACATTAATAACTGAACTTGGCGGATTCTGTCTGGGCTAAGTAACCACACAGATTATACTGGCTTTCTGGTGACTGTAACAATACACACTACAACTGGAGGTTTTGGCCTTACACTCCTCCAAAGCTTCCTGATCTCACACACATCACTCCCGCACACATTCAACAATTTAAGGGGAATCCACAAGCTTGTGAAACTGGAAAGATAGAACAGTGCAGCATGTACAGGCCTTTTGGCCCTTGACGTTCTGTTGACTTTTTATCCTACTCTAAGATCATACTAACCTACATACCTTTCATTATACTATCATTCATGTGCCTATCCAATTAAATATCCCTAATATAGCTGAATTTACTACAACTGTTGGCTGTTCATTGCACACACCCACCACTCCCTGTGTAAAGAACCTACCTCTGACATCTCCCCTAAACCTTCCTCCAATTACCTTAAAATCATAACCCCTCGAGATAGCCATTTCCACCCTGGGAAAGAGTCTCTGGCTATCCACTCTATCTATGCCTCTCATCATCTTGTACACCACTGTAAAGTCACGTTCCATTCTTCTTCGTTCCAATGAGGAAAACACCCCAGCTCCCTCAAGTTTTCTTTGCAAGACATGTCCTCCAGTCCAGGCAGCATCTTGATTAATTTCCTCAGCACTCTCATCAAAGCTTCCACATCTTTCCTACAACGAGGCAACCAGAACTGATCACAATATTCTAAGTGTGGTCTCACGAGGGCTGCATATAGTTGGCGCATAATCTTCCAGCTCTTAAACTCAATCCCTCGGCTAATGAACACATCAAATACCTTCTTAACCACCTTGTGAACCTATGTAGAAACATTGTGGGAGCTACGCCGTGGCCCATATGATCCCCCGTTCCTCCACAATGTAAGAATCCTGCCTCTAACCCTGTATTCTGCATTCAACTTCGACCTTCCAAAATGAATCGTATCCCACTTTTCCATATTGAACACCATATGCCACTAAGCAGCTGGGTCCTGCATTCTGTCAATGTCCTGTTGCAAACTACAACAGCCCTCTACACTATCCACGATTCCACCAACCTGTGTTACATCATCAAACTTACGAACCTACCCTTCCAATTCGTCATCCAAGTCATTTATCAAAATCACAAGCAGCAGAGGTCCCAGAACCGATCCTTACGGAACACCACTGCTCACCTAGTTCCACACTGAATACTTCCCATTTACCACCATCCTCTGTCTTCTATGGGCTAGCCAATTCTCTATCCAGACGGATATGACTCCCTGTATGTCAGGGCTCCTTACTTTCTGAATGAAACTACCACGGGGAAGCTTATCAAACACCTTGTTAAAATCCATGCACTCTGCATTCACTGCTCTACCTTCTTCAGTGTGTTTAATCCCCATCCTCAAAGAATCCAATAAGAGTTGTGAGGTATGACCAGTCCCTCACAAAGTCATGCTGACTGTTTCTAATCAAACTATGATTTTTCAGAATCCTCTCCAATACTTTGCCCAACACTGATGTAAGACTGATTGGTCTGTCATTCTCAGGACAATCCCTGTTCCCTTGCCTGGACAAGGGACTAACATTCGCCTCCCTCCAATCAACCGACGCTACTCAAATGGAGAGTGAAGACGCAAAGAACATCGCAAAAATCACAGAAATCTCTTTCCTCTCTTCCTGTAGTAACTTAGGGTGTTTCCTGTCTGGATGAGGGATTTATCTATCCTTATGTTTGTACTTCAATCAGTCTGTATTTCACCTCAACTTGTTTACTCCCTGTCTAACCAACTGATTGACTGCTTTCCATTTCAGGGCTCTGTACAGTACTGCCTTCCTGAGCAAGTATGGTTCCAAATATCCTGTGTATTATGGAATGGAAAACATAGGAAGGCAGAAATGCCTTTCTCATGAAGGGGAGATGCCAAAACTTTGACTCTGCTGCTCCTCAGATGCTGCCTGAATAGTTGTGCTTTGCCAGCGCCACACTTTTCGACTCTGATTACCAGGATCTGCAGTCCTCACGTTGCCCATTACTGAGGGCTGTTCCCTCTGCACACTGAGCAGGGAACTAATCAGCAGAAACCCGTTGTAGTTAGAGTTGACTGTACAGTTCTGGAAAGCTGCATTTGATCAACACTTTTATTAAAAATGAAATTACAATTCAACAAATATTCATTCAGTCGCAGAGTTACAGTTTTGGTTCATGAATTTGGCAGCTTGATAACAAAAAGTGAATGACTGAAGAACTCCGAGATACAGAGTATTCCAGGTACTATATTCCAGGTTGGATGTTCTTTACCTTTATGCTGGGAATATAATCAGACAGACAGATATGACAAGGAAATGAGATGACATGTGGAAGTGTGTCATTTTTACCATTACAGAGATGAGTTTGAGGGAGGTCATGGCTGACAACTCAATATTCTGTGGTACCAGAACTATTGTCAGGACAGGAGATAGAGTAAAAGATGAGGTAGTGTTGTCTAATAAATTATGGAGTCAGTTACTGGCTTAAAAAGGAACGATATCTTGAAAGGATCATCTAATGAGGTTTGGTGGTTAAAGCTCATTGTCAAAACCATGACAGAAACACTGCTTGCGACACACTGTCGAACCCCAGATAAAGGAAAGTACGGGAGCAGGTATATAACCAAGTTATTGAGGTGTGTAAAAACAATAATAGGATCATTATATTCAGGCATTTCAATTCCAAACATTCATTATGGTAGTGATAACTCCTTAAGAGGAACAGGTGCTTTGAAATTTATTCCCGAGAGCTTCTTATATCAACATAGAGCAGTTACAACAATGGGCAGTGCAGTGCTGGGCCT
Organism: Chiloscyllium punctatum; assembly: GCF_047496795.1. Taxonomy (NCBI): domain Eukaryota; kingdom Metazoa; phylum Chordata; class Chondrichthyes; order Orectolobiformes; family Hemiscylliidae; genus Chiloscyllium; species Chiloscyllium punctatum. The sequence goes on from NC_092788.1 coordinate 38,077,236, forward strand.
CACTGTGGGGAACGAATCCAGTCAGATGTTCCAGGCAGAAGTGGGTAAGCATTATCGGACCAGTGACTGTGATATCACACATTTTGACTTTGCTAAGGAAAAGACCCCAAAATGTTTGAATCATAAAAGCTTTTTGGATTGGGTAGACAGAGTTTATGAAAAAAAATGACATAATCCGAGCAAAGTGCAATTGCGTCTGGATGAAACGATAGCAGAACAAGTTGGGGCGGAGGTTGGGGATCATTTGATTAAAATCAAATTGATGACAGTGTCGGCCCAGCATGTTACACCGAAGATAAGATTTAGGAAAACAAGCCCAGAGAACATCAGATGTCGACACAAATCCCGAACAGGATGAAAAAGGAAAGAGAAGCTTAAAGCAGGTTCCAGGTGAGCGGGCCAATGAAGGTCCTAAAAGAATATAGAAAGTGGAGGGCTAAACTTAAAAAGGAGGGGTGATAAAACATTAGTGGGTAAGATTAGCAAGAATCCAAAGTCATATTTTGGTATATTAAGGTGAAGACGATAACATGGGAAAGAATGGGAGTGTTAGGGACTAAGGGGACAGCCTGTTTACGCAGCCAGAGAATATTTTAAATACATTCTACGAATCGGTCTTCAGTTTGGAGAAGCTGTTTCTGGATTCAGGGAGAGTGACCGTTTGACCCTTGAGCAAATTGACACAGGAGCTGAGGAAGAATTGGAAGTTTATGTAAGATAGAGTGGGCAAATCACCAGATTAAAGACCACCAAGTCTCACATCAGTGAGAGGGAAACAATTGTATAACATTCGGAGGGCTGTTGAGGCTGGATCATTAAATACCTTCAAGGCTAAGAGAGACAGACTTTTATACAAGTGTTATCGGAAATTGCAGAAAAGTGGAATGGGGGATTAACAAAATAAAAATAACCTAATCGAAGAACAGCAGTCTCAGTTTGAGGATACACATATAGTTGTCCCTATGTCTAATGGTGTTCTTTTCCAATAGCCCTGTATTCACAAGAACATCACCTCTCTCGAGGGATTCAAGGAATTCATAAACCGATACTAATAGACAGAAAGCACGAGAGGGCTGCGACAACACAGAATGCCTGTTGGGGTGAGGATTTGCATGGACAAGTCACCACTACCAGAAGGAAGACCCATGCAAGACACCCTTCAAGGCCAAGCAGAGATCTGCACTGGGGAGCAGGTAGCCTGTGGCCAGTTGTCAAGGAGTGCTGAAGACCTAAACACTGTATCATTGTCGTGTCTCCTTCCTTCGCTGGCCAAAGCTATATATGGAGAGGTAGAGAGACATGCCGTTGTCGCAGAGTAAGCAGTAAGGCTTTGATACGAGAGGCGTCGGAAAGCTCCACCTCAGCAAAATGTACAGGGAAACTGAAATAAAGTCCTTTTAACTTTATTGTTATAGCCATCGAGATGGCAGTTAGGGCAGTCACACGATCCTCTTGTTTGATGTGGGATCTCAAGGAGATTTTCACAGTCTCTGATGACTATACACTGTGGGATCATTTGATTAAAATCAAATTGATGACAGTGTCGGCCCAGCATGTTACACCGAAGATAAGATTTAGGAAAACAAGCCCAGAGAACCTCAGATGTCGACACAAATCCTGCACTGTGGACTGTGCACCCAGCTTCATCTCCTGGGAGACCGTGTTAGGGAGCTGGAGATAGGCTGCATGATGGCTCAGTGGTTAGCATTGTTGCCTCACAGCACAAGGGACCAGGAGTCAAATCCTGGCTCGGGCAACTGTCTGTGTGGAGTTTGCGCATGTTGCCCGTGTCTGCATGGGCTTCCTCTGGGTAATGCGGTTTCCTCCCACAGTTCAAAGATGTGCAGGTTAGGTGATTTGGTCGTGCTAATTTGCCTGTAGTGTCGGGGAGTGGGTCTGGATGGGCTGCTCTTTGGAGGGTCGGTGCGGACTTGTTGGGCTGAAGATAATTTAGGATGCACTCAGGGTCATTCGAGATACTGGGGACTTCATAGATAAGTGCTTTAGTGTGGTGGACACACCCAAGACACACCCCTAGTTATGTTTCTTTAATGACTGTAATATTCCAGTCTAACGTTCATCGATCTCAGTTCATTAGCTTTACCTGTCAGTCCTGTTGTATTTAAATAAACACAATTTAATCCAACAGGCGTTCCTTGCTTCCTGTCATATTCCAGGTAGAGAGTAGCTGTGCGACCACCAGGAATGGCAAAGGGAGGAGGCAGAGAGTGCAGAAATATCCTGTGGCCATTCCTCTCCATAACATGTCGACCATTTTGGATTGTTGGGGGTGATGCCCGTTCAGGTGAAAGCAGCAGTAGCCAGGTTGGTTGGTATTACCACTGGCTCAGGGGCACAGCGGGAAAGGGCAAAGGTAAACAGGACGTTAAAGATAGGAGGGTTGATTGTTAGTGGGACAGATCGGAGATTCTGTGGCCACAAACGGGAATCCAGGATGGTGGATTACCTCCCCGCTGCTCGGGTCCAGGATGTCTCCAAGTGGCTGCTGAACCTTCTCAAGGGTTTGGGTGAGCAGCCAGAAATCATTATGCACGTTGGCACAAATGATACCCGTTGAAATAGGGCCGAGGTTCTGAAGCGAGATTACAGAGAGCTCGGAGAAACATTTTTTAAAAAAACCTTGACAGTGGTCATCTCCTTAGAGGGAGATTACCGTCCGAGACATGCACTGGAAGGGACACCAATATCTTGGCTGCCAGTTATGCTCGTGTTACCAGGGTGGGTTTAAACTAGATCGGCAGGGGGTGGTATCCTCCAGAGCAGGGAGACAAGTGCGAGGCTGGATGGAGATAGAGTCATCAGAAATAGTAAATTTAGGCTGGAAAAGGACAGAGAGAAATGCCTTTTGGATTAAATTGCACTATTTCAATACAGGTAAGGCCAATGAACTCAGGGCATGGATAGGTAGGTGGGACTGGTATATTATAGCCATTACACAAACATGGCTAAGTGATGGATGGGACTGGCAGCTTAATGTGCCAGGGTACAGTTGCTTTAGGTGAGACAGAGATGTTGGAAGGAGGGGAGTGGAGTTGCATTTCTGATTAAGGGGAGTACCACAGCAGTAATCAGAGATAAAATAACTGATGAATCACCCAGTGAGGCTTTGTGGGTGGAGTTAAGAAATAGGAAGGTGTTCGTGAGGTGATTGGGGATGTGCTATAGGCCCCCAAATAGTCAACAGAAATGAGAGTAATAAATATGAAGGGAGAGAGGGGAAACCTGCAAGAGCAATAGGGTTTTCATAATAGGGGTTTTTATTTTTTCGAATACAGACTGGAATGGCCAGAGCGTTAAGGGATTTGATGAGATAGAATCTGATAAAAGCTTCAGGAAAGTTTCCTCAAGCAATATACAGAGAGTTCTACTCGGGAAGGGGAAAAACACGAAATTTTCTTAGGAAATAGGGCAGGACAGGTGACTGAGTTAACAGTGGGGGAGCACTTTGTGACCAGTTAGCGAAGTTCTATTAATTTTCAATTAGTTATGGAGAGGGACAAAACTGGTCCACAGGTTCATGTTCGAACTTGGGGCGTGGCTCAGGTCCAGGCAGCTGGGATCAAGGGAATTCCTGGAGGTATATAAGAGATAATGGAGTTTACTGCAGAAGGAAATCAGTAGGGTGAAAAGAGGGCAAGAAAGAGCCTTGGCTGAGAAGATTAGGATGAATCCAAAAAGGTACTTTAAATATATTTTTAAAAATCAAAACAGGATCGAAAATAGGACCCGTCGAAGACCAATGTGGACAAGTATGCGTGGAACTATAAGTGATGGGTGAAGTCCTCAACGAATATTTCTACTCTATGTTTACCGTGGAGAAAGACATGTTGACTTGAGAACTTGAGGAAGTTAGTGGTGATATCTTAGAGCCAATCTATATCATCGTTGACGAGATTTTGGACGTACTAGAATGTTTGAAAGTGGATAGATCTCATCGTCCTTACCCGATATATCCAAGAACACCTCATGGGGCTCCAGACGAATTTGCGGGGAGCCTGGATTTTAATGTTTATCATCAGTAACCGCAGGTAATGTCCCGGAAGACTGGAGGATAGCAAATGTTGTGCCCTTATTCAAGAAGAACTGAACAAAAAAAAAAGCCTTGGAACTACAGATCAGTAGGTTTAACATCTGTGGTCGGTAAGGTACTTGAGAAGGTTCTGAGGGATAAGATGTACATGGATTTAGAAAGACAGGCTTTGATTAGGAATAGTAAGTGTGGCTTTGTGCGAGGAAGATTGTGCCTGACAATTCTCTTAAAGTAAGTGGATGATGTGACCAGGAAGATTAATTTGTGAGGGGCAGTAGATTTCAAAACATGTGGTGTTGGATAAGCACAGCGGGTCAGGCATATTCGAGGGGCAGAAGAATCTATGTTTCGGACATAAGCCTTTAATCAGGAACATCCAAACCATCGATTCTCCTGTTCTGATGCTGCCTGACCTGCCGTGATTTCCAGTGCCACACTTTTCGTTACTCATCTCCAGCATCCGCTGTGCTCAATTTCTCCATTGGCAGTAGATTTAGTCAATATGGATTTCAGTTACAGCAGAACAGAATGAGGTTTTTTAGTCCGTGGAGCCTGATATACAATTACAGGAGGAGGCCTATAAAACTGTAACCAGATCATGCAGCACCAGTATCCAGTTGCACAGCAACAGGTTCAATCTATTCAGCGACTTGAATCAGTAACACAGGAAATGGAAGAGGTCACAAAGTGACTGCACTATGGGGTATACTGTAATAAAACCAGGCTACATAGCTGCTCAGACCTGCACTTCCATTCAGTAAGTCAGGGCTGATTTGTACTCGGCCGCAATTTCTCTTTCATGCCCAATTTTTTGTAGTTGTCGACTCTCTGACGGGTCAAAACCCATTGACACCCACTCGCAACCCCCAAACATTTCAGTGATGTAGCCTCTCCTAACTGTCTGGCCCCAACCATCACTATTCCCTGAGAGAAGGAACTACTCCCCACACATATACCTTGGCCTATTGACATGGATAGAAGATATGAACACAATGTAAAGTTACTGGCCCTGATATCACGGCAGTATTTGATTGCGCAAGATGTCAAGGAGACTGAACAAAATTGAACTTGATGAGAATCAGTTGTAAACTCCCCGCTGGCTGAATCATTCAGAGCACAATGGGGCTGGTGGACATCAATCCTCTCAGTCCCTGGATATCTCTGTGGGCATTCCTCAGGGTAGTTTCTTCGTCACAAACATCTTCAACTGCTTCATCAATGTCTTTCCCTCTTTCGTGCAATCAGAGGTGGGGATATTCTTTGAAGATTATACAATGTTGAGAACAATGGGTCACCTGCTAAGGTACTAAAGTATCAAATCTGGACAACATTCAAGCTTGTGCTGTTAATATATAGGGAACATGAATTAAAAGCACTGCTGGAGAATAAACATTTCCACAGTTAAAAGAAAGTGGGACCCCTTTAGCAAGTCTAGCTAGTTTCACAGTAATATAAGAAAGCCATTCAGCCCATCAGATCTATTGGATAACAATAGGTGCAATGGGTTCACTCACTCCTGCCTTTTACAGAAGAAGACAATTTAAAATAAAAACAGGTGTTGGAATGCAAAATACACACTCAGGAGATGGAAGAACAGAATAAGCAAGGCAGCATCAAGACTTTGAGAAGTGAACGCCTTGGATATAACCCCTCATCATGACTGTGGATGGGAGTAAGGGGGTATATAGATAAAGTGCGGGTGAGGGAGGAGGAGGCAGAGTGGCGAGATGTGGATAAGTGGACACAGATAAAGGTATCAGCGAGTTGTTGATGGAACGGCTGAATCCAGTTGGTAGCTGGACAAAGGTTGCTCAGAGGAATGGAATGGAGGGGAGTGTTTGGGAATGGAGTGGGGGGACTGGAAGGGAGGTTATTTGAAATTGAAGCATTCAATGTTGAGTCCCCGGGGTGCAGGCTGCACAGGTGACAGATGAGATCTTGTTCCTCCAAATTATGACTTGGTCCATTGTGGCAATGGAGGAGGCCAAGGATGGCCATGTCGGAAAGGAATTAGGAAAGAGAATTGAAACAGAAAGTGACTGGGATATTTTGCATTTCACCTAACGACCCTACGTTTCATCCCTGATTCATCCCTCCCATCGCCCAACCAGGTTGCACCAACCACTTGTGTCCACATAGCCGTAACTGACCATCCCCCTGATCTCCCCACTCCAACCACTCCCTTCCCTCTTTATCTGCAGCTCCCCCTACCCCCCAACCCAGTTCTGAAGAACGGTTATACCTGAAATGTTGACTTTCCCAGCTCATCGTGCTGCTTGGTTTGCTGTGTTCTTCCAGCCTTCTGTTTGTCTCCTATAACTCAGGAAGTTTGAGTCTAGTCAGCCCAGCGTGCTGGGAGGCAGGAACCACGGGTTGCCCACTGAAGTCCTTGAACCCTGCCCTCGGGCCAGGAGGAAGACATTCAGTTCCTCCAGACACTGACACATGAACAGAAGAAGCCATTCAGCCCCTCCAAACTGTTAGACTGAAATAGGAGGATGTCATTGTTGCTGCAACACGACAAACCAATGAGCCATAGACTGCAAAGACAGACTGCTCCATGTTGTTCCTCCTGGCTCCATTGCTAATAGTACACACGTGCTATGTTAACGTGGTTTGCTGACCATGAGGAGGGAAAGTGAATGGTTTGTGCCAAGTCCCAAGAGGCATCTTCCATCTCCGAGATGTTATGAACTAGGTTAGACTACTCCAAACACTAATAAGCAGGCAGCCCAGAGCATACCTTTGCAATTTGTTTCGGTAAGTGTACAATGAAAATTACCAGAGGTAATTTCGCTAGGTTGACTAATAGATTTTGAAACAGACAAAACTTTATTCATAAAATTACACAATGAAACACAAAGAACAGAATAAAAAATCACGACAGAATTCAACCTATTCAGCTAGACTTAATTATGCTATTCCGAATACACACAACTGTCCCAATAAGCAAACTCCCAATAAAAACCAGTATAAATGGAAGACTAACTGCAAGGTTGAAGTTGATGGTCAGAAAAGAGTGAGAGTTCCCACACAGCTCCCAGTTGAACTTCCCAGTTCAAGACTCACCTGAAAACTGCGCAGCTCAGCGAGTTCAGCTAAAAGAGCTCACCACTCTCCGTTCAGTATACTGGTCACTTATAAAGCATGGTCACTTTGGGCTGAAGTGTCATCTATTTCCATACAAATAAAAGACCTCTGAAAGTACTTTTCATCTCTGTACCAAACCAGACTGATCGGAGCTTGGAGAAAGTGAGGAAGGGATTCTACCCGAAACGTCGATTCACCTGCTCCTTGGATGCTGCCTGACCTGCTGCGCTTTTCCAGCAACACATTTTTCAGCTCTGATCGGAGCTTGGCCCCGTTTTATTGTTCCTCTTAAAAATAAACCAAGGACAGAGTCTGCTTGAGCCAAGGAACACCTTTTCGACAAAAAGGAACTTGCTTTGTGCCACATCTCTCCCCACTTAAAAAAAATCAATGCTAAAAGGTGGCTGCATTTTTAACCCTTCAAACCCAGTTAGTAGTTTTAAAACTGACAGCTATACTGTCCTAATTGTAAACATTCACAAACCCATACAAAACCAGGCTGCTGTATTCCCACCACCGAACACCTCCGCATCTCATTCTAGTCTCAGTAACTCATCAGCTTTCACGTTTTCGCGATCTGCCACATGCACAATTGTCTGATTGAATGGCTGCAATAACAAGTCAATCTCAACAGTCTGGCATTTTTGTCTTTAATTTTTTCCACAAATGTCAATGTGTTGTGATCAGTTTATACGATTGTCTCAGATGCATTGCTGGTAATATATACACAGTTATGGTGTAATGCCAGCATCAAGTTTCAAGTCTCTTTCTCCACCGTTGAACATTTCTGTTGATGAACGTTCGACTTCCCAGAAAAACACCCAGGTCTTTCTATTCCCTCATCATCCTCCTGCAGGAACACCGAACCAATACCCACATCAGTGGCATCGATAGCCACCTTGAAAGACTTCGTGTAATCTAGTGTAGCTAATATTGGGGCAGTGTCTAACACAGGGTTTAGGTTGGAAAATGCCTTTTGACAGTCCTCTGTCCACTGAGAGTTCTTGCCCTTGACAATTCGGTGAGTGGAGCAGCCACACTGCTTAAAGTTTGGCACAAACTTTCAGTAAAATCTAGTTAAGCCCAGGAACCGTAGTATTACATATTTCTTATTGTCGACGGTGTGGAACATTCCCCAACTACTTTCGTTTTTGTATCTCATGGGGCCATTGGTCCATGTCCAATAACGTGACCCAGGAACGTGACTTGGCTTTCTCAAATTCACTTTTAGCTAGGTTTACCAGCAAGCCTGCCTTCTGAAGTCAATCAAAAAAGTGTGATAAATGCGTAACTATTCCATTCATGAGTGACTAAAAACTACCATGTGATCAATGTACACCACATGGTTGGGTAATCCGACAATGACCTCATTATCAGTCTCTGAAAGGTGGTTGGATCGTTTTACATGTCAAATGCCACAACTTTGAACAGATACAATCCATTTAGTGTTATGAAAGCCGAAATTGCCTTTGCTCTCTCTGACAGAGGTCCTTGCCAGTAGCCTCTGAGCAAGTCCAACTTAGAAATGTAAGTAGCTTCTCCCACTTTTTCGACACAGTTCTCCAAACATGGAATTGGAAATACATCAGTCTTTGTAACGAAGTTGAGTTTGTGATAGTCCACACATGTCCACTGGGTAACATCTGGCTTTGGCGCCATGACAATACATGAAATCCAAGCACAGTAACTCATTTCGATTATGCCATCTTGGAGCGTGTGCTCTATTTCCTTCTGAACCTGCACCAACTTTAGAGGATAATGGCTTTAAGGATGTTATTTAATCAGAACAGCATCTCCTGTGTCTACATCATGCTCGAATTATGTTCGTACTTCCCAGTGTATTTCCGTATATCTCTCCAAGATACAGTAATAACTCTTTCAGGTCACTATGCTTTTCTTTTGAAAGGTAACTCAATAATTTATCCCAATTTTTGGCAACTTTCTCATTGTTCAATTTGATTTGAGGAATGTCCAATTCAGAATCCTCTGAACTTGGGTCCTCCTTCATAGAACATAGAACATAGAACAATACAGCACAGAACAGGCCCTTCGGCCCACGATGTTGTGCCGAACTTCTATCCTAGATTAAGCACCCATCCATGTACCTATCCAAATGCCGCTTAAAGGTCGCCAATGAATCTGACTCTACCACTCCCACGGGCAGCGCATTCCATGCCCCCACCACTCTCTGGGTAAAGAACCCACCCCTGACATCTCCCCTATACCTTCCACCCTTCACCTTAAATTTATGTCCCCTTGTAACACTCTGTTGTACCCGGGGAAAAAGTTTCTGACTGTCTACTCTATCTATTCCTCTGATCATCTTATAAACCTCTATCAAGTCACCCCTCATCCTTCGCCGTTCCAACGAGAAAAGGCCGAGAACTCTCAACCTATCCTCGTACGACCTACTCTCCATTCCAGGCAACATCCTGGTAAATCTTCTCTGCACCCTCTCCAAAGCTTCCACATCTTTCCTAAAGTGAGGCGACCAGAACTGCACACAGTACTCCAAATGCGGCCTAACCAAAGTCCTGTACAGCTGCAACATCACCTCACGACTCTTGAATTCAATCCCTCTGCTAATGAACGATAATACTCCATAGGCCTTCTTACAAACTCTATCCACCTGAGTGGCAACCTTCAAAGATCTATGTACATAGACCCCAAGATCCCTCTGTTCCTCCACCTGACCAAGAACCCTACCATTAACCCTGTATTCCGCATTCTTATTTGTTCTTCCAAAATGGACAACTTCACACTTGGCAGGGTTGAACTCCATCTGCCACTCCACAGCCCAGCTCTGCATCATATCTAAGTCCCTCTGCAGCCGACAACAGCCCTCCACACTGTCCACAACTCCACCTATCTTTGTATCATCTTCAGTGTTGTAATCATTAACACCTTCTCCTCTTGTTTTCCTTCCCCATCAAAATACCTGTTGAGCATATTCACATGACACACTTTGTGAGATTTCTTCCTGTCTGGAGTCCGTATCAAGTAGTTCATCTCATTCAATTTCTTCCCAATTTGATAAGGGACACTAAAACCTGCTTCTAGAGGCTCAACTGTTACTGGAAGTAACACCAATACCTTATTCCCAATTGCAAAATTGCAAATTTGTGATTTCTGATCCACTTCCTGTTTCATTGTATGCTGCACTACTTTTAAATGCTGTCTAGCCAACTCTCCAGCTTTATGTAATCGTTCCCTAAAATTTGACACATTGTCCAAATGAGTGGTCTCTGAATTCTGCCTTATTAATTTCTCCTTAACCAATGTTAACGGTCCTTTTACTTCATGCTCAAAAATTAATTCAAATAGTCTGAATTTGGTCGATTCATTCTGTGCGTCTCTGATCACAAATAGTTCAAAAATAATTTCCTTACCGCAATCATCTGGATTATCCTGACCATAAACCCTCAACATGGTCTTCACTGTTTGATGCCATCTCGCTCATATTCACTGTGATTCCGAATACTATGTAGCAGATTTGAATTGCTTTATTCCCAAGTTATTGATCACCTGCTTGAATAGTTTGGATGTGAGGTTTGATCTATCTGGATGTCTATTGGTAGTCCGTACCTACGTAAAAAATAAGTATTTTTTTCTACAACTCCTTTAGCTGTGATGCTGCATAATGGGTCTGCCTCTGGAAATCTCGTCGACACATCCATTATTGTTAAGAAATACTTATTCCCACTTAGTCTTTGCGATAGGGGACCTACACAATCTATCAAGACTCTTGTGAAAGGTTCCTCAAATGCTGGAATAGATATTAAAGTTTCAGGTTTTATTACTGCGTGTGTGACATGTTTGAGACATTTGGCAATATTCACTATATCTTTGTGAAGTCCAGGCCAGTGAAAATATCTTTGTATTTCAGCCTGTAATGTCCTCACCCCGAAATTATCTCCAAGTTGTAGCTCACGTGCCACTCGCAGCACTCCCTTTCTATACCCAACAGACAAAACAATTTGATGAATTTCTGTGCACGTCTGATCTGCTTCAATGTGTGCTGATCTCCATATCTGCATTAAAACAACATTTGTTAAGTAATAACACACAGGAATGCATTCATTCTCTTTCTTGCTAAATATCTTTTGATATAACTTCTGTAACTCCACATCTTTCTGCTGTAATTCAATCAGCTTAGCAGAGCTAAAAATACGTTCATACTTTCCTCGAGCTGAAAGTTAGGGGTCTAGTACACCTACCGCACATGCTCCAATCTTCTCTGGACACTCTAGCCTCACTTTACATAACTGAGCACTTTTTTCCTCACTATGAATTCCTGTTACCAGCACATTTTCTGGAAATAGTCTCTCAAGAGTGCATAAAGCCTCACCCCTCAGCATGACAGACTGAGAATATCCTGTGTCAATTAATATTGAAACCTTCTTAACAATTAATCCTGGCCTATGTAAATAAACTTTACCCTTTCATGTAAGTTTTGTTTGCAGATTTGGCACGTCCACTGATCATCTTGTACACACTGAGGCAGTTGCCTACTTTCCCTTATGCTTTTTGTTACGAGTCCAACAAAACTTCCAGACTTGTTTGGTTATCCAACATCTGGTTTTCTCCCAGCCCATCAACACTGTGATTTTGTGTGGCCCTCTTTTTTACAATGAAAACACGACTGGTTTTTAACTTCTTTGTCCCCCTCAAGGTTTTCTTTATTACTGTGGTAAATTATCCTTATGATCTACACTGTGATCTACCTTTCCCTTTGCCCGTGAGGATATCTCTTTGCTCCAATTTCTGTCCCTCAGAGACCAGAACTAGTTCTGGATGCCAAACCAAGTTTATGGACCAGTTCATAATCATCAGCCATTTCAGTAACTAACCTTGCGGCTTACACTCTCTGCTCTTCCACCTGAGTTTGCACTACTTCAGGCAGTTTGAATTCCTCCAAGTGTTAACCTCTTTAAGGGCATCATAGCTTTCCTTGAATTTTAAAACTCTTATCCAACTATCGAAATTAGTCTGTTTGATCCTTACAAACTCAGTGTAGGTTTCACCAGGATCCCTTATTAAATTCCTGAAATGTTGCCTATGCAGACAAAATGATTTTTTAACCTCCTTATTCTCCCCAGATACCTCCTCTGATAGGGATGCGAATACCTCACCAGTCCTAACTACAAGTTTCGTTTGGATCAACAAAATCCACATAGCCTCTGGCCACTGCATTTGTTTAGCCAATTTTTCAAATGAGATGAAAAGGGCATCACATTCTTCTCATCAAATTGAGGTGATGCTTGAACATACTCACACAAATTCTCACTAGGCTTCTGGCTACCAGGGGCTTTCCCATCCTCACTCTTTTCCTTACTAAGCCCACCCTCAGCCGTTATCTCCAGCCTTTTACACTGACTCCTTTTTAATTGTCAGTTTTTGTTCTTCAAAAGTTCTCTCTTTCTCTCTCCGCTATTGCTCTCTCTTTTGCCATTCTTTCTTTTACTCTCTGTTCTGCTGCTTTCTTTTTTCCCCCTCTTCTGTATTTTATCGAAAGTCAAATGTTTCATTTTGGATATTAGTTTGATTGGGTTGAGAAAACTTAGAATAGTAATGGCTATTTCAATCGCCAAACGTTTTCTGGGTGTGCATGCGGTGACTTTGGAAATTTTACGAAAAATGAATAAGACCAAGTTGCAAGAATTAGCAGAGAAGCTGGAATTGGAACTGACTGCTTCTGTGAGGAAAGGAGAGATAATTACAGCGGTACCTCGTCAATTAAACTTGCTGGAGAAACCATCAGAATCAGAGATGGCAAGAATTCAGTTGCAAATCAAACATCTTGAGCTAACGGCGAGAGTTAAGGAAAGGGCAGCCAAATTCCTTCACACTCTCCTCACGATACCATCACTGCAGGGATTGGTCTAGGGAAACTCCATTACACTGTCTCTCTGCAGCAAGGAGATCATTGAGTATAAATGAAAGTAAATACTGTCTCAAGTATACTCCACAACTGCAGGACGGTGTCTTCACTCTTATTCTTTAATCATTTTGTAATGAACGATACTACTCAGTTGTTGTGCTGATTACTTGCTGAGTCATAGAGTAAAAGAGATGCACAGCATGGAAACAGATCCTTCGGTCGGACCTGTCCGTGCCAACCAGATATCTCAACCCAATGTAGTCCCACCTGCCAGTACCCGACTGCTCTGTAGGAATTCTGTTAGTGCCTCATGATCAAGGACATCCAGCTCCTTTTCACCAAGAGCACTTCCCATCATCTCGCCTTCTCATAAATACAAACTGAGAAGGATGGCATTTTTTGCCAATCATTTATTTGCCTTATGAAGCAAAGTTACACCAACAACATCACTGTTGCCACTCGAGTTGATTGGTGATGCTGAGGAGGCGATGGCCGAGCTGTATTATTTCCGAGTATTAATCCAGGGAATCAGGTAATGCCCTAGACACCGGATCCGAATCCCACAATGGCAAATGTTGGAAATTAAATTCAATAAAATATCAGGAAGTAAGAATCAAATGAAACAATGAAACCAAAGTCGATTGTCCTACTTTGCACCCTCATGCCCTTCAGAAAAGGAAATCTACCATCTTCAGCTGGTCGGGCTTATATGTTACTCCACAACAATGTGGTTAACTCTCAGTTGCAGTTTGAAATAGCCAAGCCAGTCACTCAGTTATATCAGTCACTTCAAAACCTCAAAGAAAAGAAACCGCATGGATCTCAGCACTGACTCCTTACAGCCCACGGACTGCAGTGGGTCAGGAAGGCAGCTCACCAACACCTTCTCAAGACCAAAGAGGAAAGGGAATTAAATACTGGCCCAGCATCCCATTACTGAATAAAAGACGATGATCACACTCAGGGAAGAGAGAACAACAGACATAAATAACTTTAAGCAGGGACTTTGACGTATACCTTACATGGTCATGATTATCAATAATATGGGAACAGGAAAAACATAAGTAATGTGTAATTTCAGTTTTTATTTCCATCACAGCTGACCATCAACAATCCCTTTGTTTGTTTATTTCTCTCTATCTCTTTCTTTTTCCATCTATTCAACTCAATCCTTCTCCCCTTCATAACAGATGTCGGTGTCACCAACATCAATCACACTATTTCCCAACTGTGTTCAGTTCCGATGTATGAATTGAATTGCCAATTCTATTTTTCTTTCGACCCGAGGGCGCTGCCAAATCTGCTCAGTTTGTCTGGCACTTTCTCGTTCTTTATTGTTTCTGATCTGTTGCATCATTCTTTGCTTTATATAACCTTTAATTTTGTAATTATTTGTAATGTCTGTATTGCTGACAGGGGCAGCATTCGTTGACCTAAACAAATGTCATTTACTGCGAGGTCATTCTTTCAGGTAGTACAGAACCAAGCACGTTGCTGTGGGTCTCACATCAATCTTAAGTCAGACCAGAGAGTAACTCAAGATCTATTTAACAAAGGATATCACTGAAATAGATAAACGTAAATGCTGGAGATGTAATGGTTGTTATTAGTAAAACTTGCTTTTTTTCCAATTCCTGTCTTGTGAATTTACTTTCTGACATCGTCTGTGGTAGGATGTAGAACAGGATCTTTCTGTGTAATAAGCTGTGCATCTGAATTACATTTCTTCCGACATTACTGCTCTGAGAGAGTGTTCCTGACATTAAGTTATTTTAGAGACAAGAACAAATTTGTGATCGAATTATTTGCAACTGAAAGAGTGCTTAGAAGAGAGGTGGAACCATACCGTCTGAATTTTACCGAAGCATAGATAATAGATAATGAAGCGTCAGCATTGAAGCCAAGATGGTGACTGGGCATATAATCGAGCTGGTAGTGGGTTGGTTTGGTGATGGACAGAATACCGAGACATAAATAAATTCAGGGAAGAAAGATACTTCGGTATTGTGAACAGTCTAGTTCTCAGATGTTTGTGAGAGCGGGGGTGGGGTGATTCTGAAATTAGTGGGTACTTAATGGAATTTGCATTTGAAACTGAAGACAATAGTTTTCGTCTTTGACAAATATAGATAACAGAAATAGCAAAGAAGTTCGCCATGGTTGAAGAGATTAATAAATGGATAGAGATGAAGAAACTTACCAGGAACACCAACAATTGCGAGGATAGGATAGTAACCCGCCTGGATAATCATCAGGGCACCCCGTATCCGAAATGTTGACCGAGACGAGGAAAAAAGCGAAAGACCCCAGGATAAACTCCTGTCCATTGTTGCAGCATTCCAGTCTAATGTTCTCAGATTCTGATCCATTAATGGATCATTCCAGACTATTCTCAGATGTTTAAATCTCCTTCTTGTGTCTCTGCTGCTGTGTCCCTTTGAGCGTTGGAGTTGATGCATCTGCTGCGACAATGGCATAAACCATTGCAAGAGGCCTCTTACAAATAGGAGACGGAAAACATCCAGTGACACAACCAGCACCCATGGAGACTGGCATCAATCACAGTCACTGAACAAACAACTTCATTTAACCCCTTTCAGTACGGTTCCTTCAGTTCACAAAAACTACTGGACTGGATTGAATATTGGCACCGCTGGCTATTGATCACATCTCCCATCACCCATTGCTCTCGTGAAGTTAGTAGTGAGGGAGAAAGATGCATGTTTTCTTATCGAGGCTAGATGATTCTGCTGCGTTGTCCGTTTGTAATACTGTTACCGGCTGAACCGCCCACCACCACCACCATCAAAAACCACAATCTACATGCTGTTACCGGGCAGATCTCTCCTCGACTAGAACACGCATCAAACAATATATTTACAGTGGATATATTTGCACTCCAATACATAGGAAATGTGAATTTGCCTGGGCATTCCTTTAATTGATCTAATGAGGCAATTTTGTATTTTCAACTCTCAATGAGATTCAGCATTTTTTAAAATATAAACTCACAAACACCTTAACACACTTTTTAAGCACAAGTTTCTCAATTTCTCTTCATGGAAGCATCATGCCAGGGTTTAGTCTGGACTGAATCGCTGATAAGATCATTATTTATAAAGTTGATTCAACCTGTACACAATACACCTCACAGTCTCTCAACAAAATACTATTTTTGGGAAAGATACATTTACTCTGGTACTTTAATCATTTTGCATGATGAGCCACATATCATTTACTTCCTGCTGCGTAAGAATTCTGTTTGTGACTTATGACCAAGCACATCCCGGTCTGTTTCAACAACAGCACTTCCCAACCTCTCACTATTTAATGAACATAAATGTGAATGATGATATTTATTGTTCATATCTGAAATACTTTATATCTTGCGAAGAGCTATTGCCCAAACACTGATCCTTCTGATACACCAAAGCCTTCACTCCAGATAATTACATTACTCTCTTCCTTCTCTCGGCTATCCAACTTTTAATACATTCTGTGTATTCCACCCCTACCTACCCATGGACTCTAACATTCCCCACTCATCTGTATTCAACCATGTCAAACATCGACTGAAAATTCAAATACTTCATTCCCACTGGTTCTCAATTGTCGATGTCACAACGGACAATCTCCACAAAATCCAGCAGGTTTATCAAAGATCAAGATCATTTCCCCTTCCTGAATCTCGATTGACTCGACTGAATCATGTCATTATTTTCCAAGTGTCTAGTTGTCACATTCCTCACAAAAGGTTCCAATGTTTTTCTCACAGCTTACATCAAGCTAACCACTGTTTAGTTAGCTGTTTGCACACTCCGTCCTGTTTTAAATATTTAGGTTTACAATCGCTGCTTTCAAGTCTGGAGGATCATTTCCAGAATCTAACCAGCTTTGAAGAACAATCAGTAATTCTTTCACTAGCTCTACTGCCACCTCCTCAATACTCGGGGATGTAGCTCATCAAATGCAGCAATATACCAACCTTAAATTCAATGAGATTTTGAAAGACGTACCTTTTATTAATTCTAATTTACTGCTGTTCCTCATTATCACCAGTCACTCTGTTCCCTTATATTTCTGGAAGTTTCTTTCAGTATCTTCCTCAGGGAGATGGACACAATATATTGCTCTCAGCGGACAGATGGGTCCTGTCAGCCAGTGAATATATCGGAGGACTGCACTCCGGTGATGATGGATATGTTACTCACCCCTGCCTGGAAAGTTCCAGTTTAATTTATGGTGAGCATTAACACAGTCCTGTCACTGGTGTGACGCTACACAGTATACTGAAGGAGGGTACACAGATCAGTGACCACCTCAGTTTTGAAACAAACTGGCTTCATACCTGACACCTGATCCAGCTTAGACAAATGTCCCGGGAAATCCCAGGAAAGATAATGTACTGTCCTGCACCTCCCTATTTATAGAGCTTTCCTTCCGTGGAGCCTCATCTCCATTTGTTTACCATGGACCCAGACACTCTGTAAATGCAATGAAAAGAGTGGGGTCACCAGACCCAGCAGCTGACAATACAAACCCGAGATAAGCATCCACAGTAACTCCACTGATTTTCCAATGACAGGAACAGGTCAATTCCCCACATGGAACGTGCACGCGCTCAGTGTTGAAAACTATTTCCACTCCTGAGTTTCTCTTCCTGGCTGAGAAAGCCGTTGCATCTCTGCACACTCCCACAGTAAGAGGTTCTCTCTCCAAAGAAGCAGTTGACAATGTAGCATTAACTTCCTCTATATCTCAGCAACTATAAGGGCAGCACCAGTATTGCTAATGGATTCGATCATCAGAGAAGAGAGATAAGGGAACCTAATTCAATTTAAACAGGGACATATCTAAATGGACACGATATTCAGGAATATGGGAAATAGGGAAATGTGAGAATAACTTGCCTTTTTTTTTCCTTTCAGTTCATCATCAGCAATCCCTTTGCTTACTTTTCATTTCTTTTCCTCTCTTTTTCTGGCCATTTCACCATCCATTCAATTTAAACCTAGCCCCCACCTCTCTCTCCAACCCAACCATCCATGATACCAGGATAAATAATATTATTTCCCAGTTTGCTTTCAGTTGTGAAGCAGGTTCAAAACATTATCTGCATTTCTCCTGAGAGAGGCTGCCATACCTGCGAGATTCTCTAACACTTTCAGACTCTGGAGAATTTTATTTTCGATCTCTAGAACCCACCATTCTTTGATTTATTTCACCTTTAATGTTGTTTCACGGGATGCCAGCATCACGGGCAAGGGCAGCATTTGTTGTCCATCACTATTTGTCCTTGATCACGAGGCCATTTGTCAAGACAAAATGGAGCCAACAATGTTGTTGTGAGTCTGAAGTCACACTGAGCTCAGATTGGGAAATAATGTTAAGTTTCTTTAACAAAGACTATCAGCAAAATAATAAAAATAAATCTTAACGGCTTCTGGTTTCCATGAGTGAAATTATTCCAATTTTTGTCATTCGAATTCAATCTCTGACATCAGCTGTGGTAGGATGTTAAACACTGCCTTGGAGTCACAGCCCGTACCTTTGAATTACCCGTCTAGTTACATGATCACTCTGATACTGAGTCCTTATTGCCTAGTTCGTCTTCCCTAGTTCCTGCCGGAGAGAGATGGTGGAGAAATCAGTTTAACTACCAACAATAAAAAGGATTTTGGGGAAAAAAGCGAAAGGAAGATTGATAGACAATTTCATGTAAGATCACAGGTTTCAGAATGCTGAAATGAAGGCATTTAGACAGCATCCTACAACATGAGCCAGTATTCTCAGGATGATAGGTGAAGGGGATATTGACGTCAATAAAGATGAGGGAGAGTTTTAGATGAACATTTGTTCTGCAACTTTGTAACTGGGTGTAGGGTCAGCAGAGGCTTCGACTCATTGGGCTGAATCTAATAATAGTTTGTCTCAGTGACATTTTTATTGAGTGTGACAAAGGGATTATCTGTACGAGACTGAACTAGTTTCATGGCGCTATCTTATCGAACTCACCACATTAACTACCCACTCAATCTCATAGTGTTCCTCGCATTCAATGCCACCCCAATTCTCCAACCCAATATGGCTGGAGGGACTCACCATCGCACTGATGCCCCTGGCTACTCTATGATCACTGACACTGGTGCCATCTTTAAAAGGCGATTGGGCACAATGTTGTACTTCCTCAGTTTGAAGCCACCCTGAACAGTTGACCCCGAGCATGGCAGGTAAGGGGAGCTAACACCACGGTTTTTCATCAGAGGCACAGAGGTCCTAGTGGATGGGCTAGTATGGGGGGTCCATTCTCTTCTCAGAGGAGGCCTCACCACCAGCCCCACCGAGCACGGTCTGAGCTCACCACCCAGCTCAGTGCAGTATCTGCGGTCTCTCTCTCTCTCTCTCACACACACACACTTTGATTATGGAATTTTCCAGATAGTGTTCCAAAGAATTCCCATTGTCAGGTATAGGAACTTTCAGTCATTCAACCCCCTGGGTGCAAAAATGTGCACTTATTTTATATCCAATCACAGTTAGTAATTCTGGCTATTTCACTTTGTCTCACATTATTGTATTCAGCCAAACACTGCTTCTTTATACTTGTCGCGTTATGAAATACAATTTTGAGCAGAGAACATTTTATCCTCAGCTGTAATCTTGACCGTTATCTGAATTGTACCTTTTTCCTTGTTATGAAAGTTTCTCTTGCCCTTTGCCTGTGCCTGTTTCTGTCTGTAACAGTTACACTGTCTCCCACTCAGTTGGCTGGGCGGCTGGTTTGTGATGCAGAGGGAGGCCAGCAGCGCAGGTTAAGTTCCCCACACTGACAAGGGTACCATGAGGGGGACGCTCTCTCAACAATGGGCAATCGAGCATGGCAAATCCACTCTAAGCTGCACATCTTTGTACTCTGGGAGGAAACTGGAGCATTGGGAGGGAACCCACACAGATGCATGGGGAATGTTCAAACTCACCTGACGTTGGAATTGAAACCAGCTCCTTGGTGATGTGCGGCCACAGTGATAACCACATATCCATCATACACCTCAGTTAGCTCTGTTCATTACTTGTAGCTGACTAAAGAAATCCAACTGGCTTGTTCTGATAACTGAACTTGACCCAGTATTAGACCTTTATCATTGGCCATATCACCAACCTGGTTACATTTAAAATTTGTTGTGAGCAGTGGAGGAGTGGGACTAGAAATGGAAACAGTGACACCCTCCAACCTCAGTCAGAACCAGACTGAGGAGAAATTCACAAAGTGGGAATTCATTCAAGTGGGAATTCTCTCGCCCAAAAGATTGGGAGGGCTGAATCTTCATATTATATCGAGGCTGACTTTGTCTGATTTTCCATAGACAGGTGAATCAGGGATCATTGTGAAATCAGAGAAAAGTGCAGCTGGGAACACAATGAGATGAGCCATGACCTTATTGACTGGTGGAATAGTGTCAAAGTTCCGAATGGCCCAGTCGTGTCCGTTCCATTCAGCCCTTCGGTCCTGCTGTGCAGGAGCAGATTGAGGCCACTCCGATGGTTTGGTGTTGTTTGGCAAATGTATTGGAAAATTCAGGCTAGTTCAGGCAGTGACCGTCCTCCTCCAATCCCTCTTTTCAGGCTTCTCCTCTCTGTAACTTCTGCTCCTGATGTCGGTCATGTTACAGGCTCAGATTCACATTGAATCCAGCCCCCATGCCCCACACAAGGTCAACTCAGACAAACCCTCTGCCGTCTCTGAATCCAACATTTTACATCATGACTTCCAGGAAAATAATCAAATATTTTCCAAAAAACATAAATAAGAACGGAAGAAATAGGAACCTGCGCTGTCATTCAATAAGAACATGGCTGATCTACTCCACGGCTCAACTCCACTTTCCTGCTAACCCCTTGCATCCCTCAACTCGCTGAAATGTCACAAACCAATCCACCCGTCTGTAAATATAATCAGTGACACAACCTCCATAACTCTCGGGGTTAGGAAATTCCAGCCATTCCTACATTCTGAAAGAAGACATTTCTTTACGTCTCAGTTTGAAATCGATATTCCTTATTCTGTATCTAGATATCTGACTTCGAGACTCTGCTCTAGTGTGGAACCACCTTCTCAACAACGACCTTGTCAAGCCCCCTCTGTATCTTATCCGTTTCAGTAATGACACTCTCATTCATTTAAACCACAATGAATAATCACCTCAGCACTTTTGATGTATTCAATAATTCAAACCTTTCATTCCAGGAACCAGTCAAATGAACCAACATTTCTGCATCAGCATGCTGACGTAATGTTTCATATACAGGAACAGTCCAATCCGTTGTACTGCTCCTTTTTTGGGATTCCTATCCATTTAATAACAGCCTGCCTTTTGGTTGTCAGTGTCATCCTCAAATTCGAATGTATATCGCACTCAGCTCCCGTCGTCAGGAGCTGAATGCAGCTCTTGTAAGCAGCTCTTGCCGTCGGACTGATATTTGTGGTACTCCAGCAGATACATTTTTTTCATAAAGATCGATGAATCATGACTCTCCGATTTGTAAGTATTTACCAAATGCCATCCCATGGTAATCTATCCCATGCCACCCGTCGGTCTATGAGCTTCTGTCTTGTATAAGAATCTTTACTTTGTGATACCTTGTGGAAAATCTCTAGAAAGCCTCATGTATTCCAGTCCCCCTTTATCAAGGCCACTTGTTACATTCTCATGGATTTCCAGAAAAACTTTGCATTATTTTACAGGCAAAATGTAATTCTCCTTTAACAAGACCATGCTGACTCTGTGTGAAGCTTTTCTTAATGCTCTGCATTTCCTTCCTTAATAACAGACTCTCACAGATTCCCAGCAATAATGGTTAGACTAAGTGTTTCCTGCTTTCAAGTCTCGCTCGTTTCTTGAAGACAGGCGCCACATTGGAGGGTCTCCAGTTTCACTGGATCACTCCTTTAATCCACAGAGCTATGGAATATTTAACACAGAGCCACCAGCCACTCTGTCACCACTTCTTTTAAAACCAGCTATGAATTGCTGATGACCTGTTTACCCTTGGTCTTATCTGTTTGAGAAATGTCTTGTTACTCATGTTAGAGACAGCTCAATAAATGCTGTTACCATTTTGCTTATATCATTGAAATATTTACAGCTCCTTTACCTGTGAGGAATGATGTAAAATACGTGTGTAAATTATCTGTCTGTTCCCTGTATCCAGTTCCCCAGTCACACCCTCCAAATATCCTCAATATACTTTCCTGGCTTCCTTTTTATCAAAGATCACATACACACACACACACACACACACACACACACACACACACACACACACACACACTCACACACAAAACTCTAACTCTTCTTACATACATGGAAAAGCTTGTACTGCTTATTTTTATATTTCTTGCCAATTTACTTATATCACATCTTTTCTTCCCTTTTCTTCGCTTTCTATATTCATACAGCCTTATCACATACAAACACAATCTTTGGTCCAACTTGTCCATGCCGGCCAGGTTTTCCAAACTAAACTATTCCCATCTTCTTGCATTTGGCCCATATGCCTCTAAACGGTCCCCAAACACACGTTCGTCAAAATGCTTTTAAATGTTGGAGCTGTACTTGCATCTGCCAGTCTTCCTCTGGCAGCTCATTCCATAAACACGTCACTCTCTGTGCAAATAACAGTTCCTTCTTCGTCCCTTTTAAATCTTCCCTCTTCCACCATAAACCTGTGGCTCTATGAGTTAATTTACCTATCCTGTGGTAAAGACCTCGGCTTTTCACCCTGCCCAAGTCTCCCCTGATTTTGTAAATTACTATAATGTCACCCCCTCAACCTCTTATACTCCATCTGATACTAACTTCAAGAACAAGCATTTAAAGATCAGCACGGTAAGTTTGAAACAATATTAAAAGTGACAGGTAACCAACGCTCAGCCCAAACTTCATACTGTTATTTGTTTTCTTCTTTATGTTACAATACTAAGGCAGCATGAAAATCTTCCTGGTGCCAATAAGCCGTCAAGCACCTGAATTCCTTTGCCTGATTTATTTCTAATATTTTGATACGAAGTACAACTGGCTCATCAGACTTAGCAATGCTTAATCAAGCTACAATACTACTATGCTAGCCTTCAACTACTACCTTGTTACTGATATGAATTGAGTTTTTGTCTTTAGTTCCACAAGTTCCATGTGATCACTTAGTATTTCTCAGCGATTTTCCTCCGTGATGACAGATGCAAAGTAATTGGCTGCTTTCTTCGTCATTTCCCTGTTCTCCACAATAACCTCTCCTCTCCCAATTACAAAATTCCACATTTGACCTTGCTTTTATTTTGTTTTCTTTGCAATACAGATTGTAGATTTATGTAGTCTTTGTGTTCTTCTTTCACAGAATCATTAAAAGCCCACAGTATGAAAAAGGCCCTTGGGTCCAACAAGTCCATCCTGCCCCTCCGAAGAGTAACCACCCAGACCCATTCCCGTCCGATTCTACATTTTGCGACAGATGCAGCAAATCTCCACATCGCTGAACACTTTGGGCAAATAAGCATGGCCAATTCACCAAACGTGTAAATCTTTGGAATGTGGGAGGAAACCGGAGCACCCGGAGGTAACCCACGCAGACAGGGGGAGAACATGCAAACTCCATACAAACAAATTTCTGAGAATTTTCCAGTTTCCACCATGTCTACAATTCTTCTGAAATCACTTCCTACGATTAATGTAATCTTTTATTTATCATTAAGCAACGTAGCATTCATTAAGTCACTTGCCCTTTCCTTGGTGATTCTATCTTAAAGAAATAGACATTTTATTTCACACATTGCAGTATTTCTGCAGAGCTTCTGGTCTTGACCAAGTGTATCCAAGAACACAGCAAAAGACGTGAGAAGATATTGCAGGGGTCCTGTCTGATCTTTTTGCATCATCGCTGGCCACGGGGGAGGTCCTGGAAGACTAGAGGGTAGAGAACGCTGTGCCCTTGTTCAAGGAGGGCTGCGAAGAAAAACCTGCAAACTATAGACCAGCTAGCTTAACAACTGTAGTAAGTTGAGAAGGTTCTGAGAGATAACATATACATGGATTTGAAAAGACACGGATTTATAAGGAGCAGTCAGCGCTGCTTTGTGCATAAGTTATCATGGCTCACAATTCTTTAGCGTTCTTTTGAGGTAGTGACCTGGAATGTTGATGAGGGTAGGGTGGTAGACATAGTCTATCTAGATTTCAGAAAGGCCTTTGATAAGGTTCCACATGATAGGCTGCTCTGAATGGTTTGATAGCATGGAATCCAGGGGACTCTGGCAAATTGAATACTCAATTGGCTTGATGGTAGAAAGCAGAGGCTAATACTGGAAGGATGCTTGTTGGACTTGAGGTCTGTGACTATTGGAGTGTCTCAGGGGTTGTTGCTGGGCCTATTCCTGTTTGTTATCTATATCAATGATTTGGATGAGAATGTGCAAAGCATGATTAGTAATTAGGCTGATGACAATAAAATAGGCAGGACTGTGAACAGTGAGGTTATCAGAAATTGCAGCAGGACCTTTATCAGCTGGGGAAGTGGGCTGAGAAATGGCAAATGGAGATTAATATGTAGGATGTTGCTTTTTGAAAAGTCAAATCCAAGTTGGAATTTCGTGGTGAATGTTAGACTCTGAAGGATTGTAGTGGAACAGGGGGACCTTTGTGCTCAGATCCGTGGTTCTCTGAAAGTAGTTGCACGTAGACAGGGCAGTGAAAAAGGCTTTTGGCACACTGGTCTTCATTAGTCAGGGCATTGAGTATGGACGTTCGAGAGTTATATTGCAGTTGGACAGGACGCTGGTGAGACATGCACTTGGAATATTGTGTTTGCTTTTGTTCGCTTGCCATAGGAAGGATGTGATTAAATTGGAAAGAGGACAGAAGAAATTTACAAGGATGTTTCCAGTACTCAATGGTCTGAGTTGTAGGGAGAGTTTGGGCAGGAATTTTCCTTTAAGTGGAAGAAACTGAGGGGAAATCGTATAGATATGTATAAGATCATGAGATGCGTCAATAAGGTGAATGCACTCATTCTTTTTCCCAGTTTTTGGAATCAAAGACTAGAGGACATCAGGTTAGAGGTGAAAGAATAAAAAGGATCCTGAGCGCCAAGTTTTTTAAGCAGAGGTTGGTATACATATGGAATGAGCAGACAGCAGTTTGATTGAGGCACGTACATTAACAACATTCAAAAGGCTTTTAGACAAATACGCAGATAGGAAAGATTTAGAAGAATAAGGGACAAGGGCAGGGAAATGGAATTATCATGGATGGACATTTTGGTCGGCACGGACCACTTTGGTCCAAAGGGCCTGTATCCAAGCTGCAGGACTCCATGATTCTAATATTCTAACAACCATTTCGTGTCTACCACTCCGTGTTCAAACATTCGAGATTGTATACAGGCGCCGTGTAAAATGCAGTATATTAACCTCTCTAGTCCTCAGAGCAAGGTTATTAATGAGTCCTTCTGACCACACAACACCAAATCCAAAATAACTTGCTCTCTTGTTTGAGTCACAACATACTCTTCAACCAACCTGTTATACGCTTATGGAATTTACTTTTCACAACATTGGCAGTCACTTAGTTAACGCAGTTTAGATGCAATTTGAGATCATGCAATAATACAATATTTGCATCTCTAATTTACAGAGCATGTAATGCACAGAATTTGCCTGAGAGCAAATAATACACTAGTACACTAATGCTTGCTTCTCCTTCCTATTTGTAAGATCTACCCAAACTGATTCTGTGGAAGCTGAGGGACAGGGTCTGTGGCGTGATTAGTGATAGACGTGAACAAGCCATTCTGGGAGGGTCACCTCGACGCTGACATGATCTGAAGAAATGACCAGCATCACAGGACAAGCATCAATATCCTCCCCACTCTGCCAGGTTAACTTTCACCGTACTCTCTCTGCGCCCTCACACTCACTAACTGTTATAGCACCTACCCCCTAACAAGGCTCATATTTTATATCTAAATAAGGCTCAGGCACTACCACTCTCACTATTGAATTCAGCACCGACCATCACCCCCCTCCCCACACCGCCCTCCCCACCACCCAGCGCACTCTCTCCCTCCACTATACTCCCAACACTAATAGCACTGTTCAAAGTTTGGGAGAAGATTTGGAGCTCGGGCGCTCGTTGTTGTGGTTCTGTTCGCCGAGCTGGGAATTTGTCTTGCAAACGTTTCATCCCCTGTCTAGGTGACATCCTCAGTGCTTGGGAGCCTCCTGTGAAGCGCTTCTGTGCTGTTTCTTCCTGCATTTATAGTGGCCTGTCTCTGCCGCTTCCGCTTGTCAGTTCGAGCTGTCCACTGCAGTGGCCGGTATACTGGGTCCAGGTCAATGTGTTTGTTGATAAAGTCTGTGGATGAGTGCCATGCCTCTAGGAATTCACTGGCTGTTCCCTGGCTGTGAACACCAACTAGCCACGAAACGACACGACCAGCGATCCTTAGTAGCTACACACACAGACGACAAGCAACATGAATTCGACTGGGACAACACTACTATTATAAGACAAGCCAAACAGAGAACAACCAGGGAATTCCGAGAGGCATGGCACTCATCCACAGATTCTATCAACAAACACATCGACCTGGACCCAATATACCGGCCACTACAGCGGACAGCTCGAACTGACGACCGGAAGCAACAGAGACAGGCCACTATAAATGCCGGAGAAAACAGCACAGAAGCGCTTCACAGGAGGCTCCCAAGCACTGAGGATGTCACCAAGACAGGGGACGAAACGTTTGCAAGACAAATTCCCAGCTCGGCGAACAGAACCGCAACAACTAATAACACTGCATGGATACAACACTGTGGGCTGACTCCCTCCGAACACCTCAGTATTCCCCCTCCCCCTCCACCTACACCAGCATTAACAGCAGGGACACACACTCCCACCACCACTCCCTCCCCCGCTTTCTCCCATTCCCGCAGAAAAGGACTGTAATAGGAGAGAAAGGGCCAAGACAGATGGTGGAGCACCCGATATCTGATCCGCCTCCACCCCACCCCCCAACCATGTGGGGAGGACACTGGTATCAGCCAGAGAGGATCGGAACGTGTCGTATGGAGATTCCTCGACATCCATGTCCCTCCAACCGAGTAAAAAAACAATGTTCAGTGAAGGGCAATTCGCACTTTTACCATTCTGTCTGTTCTCACAATTTTCTCCCTCCCAAAACAACACGTATCTCATTGCAGAGCGATACAGACACAAAAATATTCAGAGACATATGTACATACGCTAATATACTGTCACTCACCGTACATACACGGCGATACAACCACACACAAGTAGAGGCATATGGAGATATAGACAGTCGCACACAAATACACACAAGCACAAGTAAAACGCACAGGCTAATACACAGATAAACCGATGTCAGTACATAAATACACAAACACACCGACACATGAACAAACACACACAAGTGCACATACGAACTCACAGAGACACAGACACTAGTGCTTATAGGACAGAGATAGATAGGTTTTTGATGAATAAGCATGTCAAGAGCTACAGAGAGTAGTCAGGAGAATGATGTTGAGAAATCTCTAATGTCTCTGGCATTCAGAGTCGATGGGCCGAATGTCCTAATTCTGCATTTTTAATGCTCGTGCGGTGTCATGCTATCAGTTATTCTCTTCCTGGGACAGGAGCAGGGAATGAGTTTAATACATATTTGATTAAAAAGGGTCAGTGGTCCTATTGGACAGGTTTAGAGGGCTGAATAGTTTATATCTATGCCTAATTATTATGTCCTTGTATTTCAAAAAAGGTGGCGATTTCATGTTAGGTTAACACAGTTTAAAATAACAGGTTCCACACTGAAATAAGGTCGCCCGTTTCACTTTAGTGTTGTATTATCTGTAGGGTCCTCATCCTCAGGGAGCAGTGAAGACTCGGTTTTTGAAGATATTCAAGGCTGAGCTCGAGTGATCTTTGCTGGACAGGAGAGTCAATATTTATTGGGAACAGACAGGAGACGGATGGTCAAACACAATCAGATCAGCCATGAGCATTCTGACTAGTGGCGCCGGATGGACAACTGCTGCCCCTACCCCATGCGTTGTTCCGTCAATCCACCCCTTGAGGCTGTTACAGAGATATACTGCTGCCCCTACCCCATGTGTTGTTCCCTCAATCCACCCTCGAGGCTGTTACAGATACATGTTGCTCTCGCTACGTCATGTGTTGTTCTCTTAATCCACGCTCGATACTGTTGCAGAGACATACTGCTGCCCATACCCCATGTGTCGTTCCCTCAAACCACCCTTTGATGCGGTTACAGAAATATACTGCTGGCCCTACCCAATGTGTTGTTACCTCAATCCACCCTCGATGCTGTTACAGGGAAATACTGCTGCCACTACCCTATGTATTGTGCCCTCCATCCACCCCTCGAAGCTGTGACAAAGATAGGGGGCCATCTCATTTAGCCAGTCATTATCGTTACCATGAGACTGGAGGGGTATATTCTGCCTATTTAATAAGTTACAGAGGAAAATAGAACTAATCATTTTAGCTCATTGAGTACATTTTACTGCACAGCACGCCATGTAAACATCTCAGCTCTTACACAGGAAGCTGTTGCTAACAGGAAATAGAGAGTAGCGATAAATGCTTATTTTCACATTACAAAGCTGTAACTGGTGGAGTGCCTCAGAGATCACTATGGGATCATCAACAATCAGTACCTGGACCAAAGATCTGGAAGAAGGGTCTGAATATATCAAAGCCCAATTAGCTTAAACATAAAGCTGGTCATCCGGTATGTCATCAAATGGAGGTCGTGTGTCATCAATGTGATATAGGCAAAGGGAGATTAGTGAGCAAACCTTCACCAGATATAGCATAATGTGAGTTGTCTATTTTGGATGGAAGGATAAAACAATGGTAAACAATTTAAGTGGAGAGCGACTGCAGAACTCTGAGATACAGACTGTATGCATGATCCTGCTGCACGAATCAGATGTCGTTAGTCTGCACTTGCTGTAAGTGATTTGGAAGCTAAGTGGAATGATTGTGTTTCTGGCAAAGGGTACCAGTTTTAATCAGGAATTTTTTACTGCATCTGTACTGGTAAAAGTGAGGAGTGCAGATGCTGGAGATCAGAGTCGAACATTGTGAGGCTGGAAAAGCACAGCCAATCAGGCAGTGTCCGAGGAGCAGGAAAATTGGCGTCACGGGTATAAGTTCTTCTGCAGGAATATACCCGAAACATCGAGTCTCCTGTTCGTTGGGAGTGCCTGACCTGTTGTGGTTTTCCAGCATCACATTTTTCGCGTCAAAACTGTACAGGGCGTTTCTAAGACCACATCTGGCACATTATGTGCAGTTTTGATCCCTTAACCTAAAAAATAGTCTTGAAGCTTATGAACAATGTTTTGTTCACACTTTTGTGGAATGAAGGCCTTTTGTTTTGAAACATTATCAATTTTGGTCTGAGATGAGAAATCCTTTAGAAGCATACACAATTTTGAGAAAAATCAGCGGGATGTACATTTTCTCTTCTCAGGGAGACAAAAACTATGGAATAAATTTTAAGAATAAAATGCATTGATTTTAGCACAAATATTATGAAAATATCAGCCGATTTTTAAAAATTAAGCATATACATACCAACAAATCATCAAATTATAAAGCAGGAATGTTCTTTTTTGCTAATGAAAGGCACTGTGTATAACAACAGCAATGATGCACTTGCATATCGTCCATTATGATCCATTCCAGAGAATTTTCACGACGAGCACACACGGCCCAGTTTGGTGTTCAGTTGACATGATTGCATGTTTCAACACAGAGAGGGAGAACAATGTTCCCTGCCTGAGAAGCAGCAGCCAATTCATCCCTCTCTCTTCTTTTGTTCCAACTGGCAACAGTAAATCTCTGACTCACCTCTACCTGATGAGTCGTGGAATATTCCTGATGAGAGGTTCATTGGAATCTCTCTACCGTCTGAAGCAAAGGGAATTCAGCTAAATCCAACTATTCTGGGGAGAAATCACATCACAAGTAGCTTGCCTGAGCAGAATGGGCGGCTCGGCGGCTCAGTGGTCAGCACAGCTACCTCCCAGCACCAAGGTCCTAGGTTTGATTCCAACCTCGGGCGACTGTCTGTGTGGAGTTTGCGTATTCTCCTCGTGTCTGTGTGGATTTCCTCCGGGTGCTCTGGTTTATTCCCACTGGTCACCTGCAGGTCAGGTGAATTAGCCATGCTAAATTGCCGATAGTGTTCGGTGCATTAGCCAGAGGGAAATGGGACTGGATCAGTTAATCTTGGGAGGGTCGGTGTGCACTTGTTGGGCTGAAGGGCCTGTTTCCACACTGTAAGGAATCTAAACTAATGACTTGAGAGGACCAAATAACATTTGGGACAGTCTATCATCTATCCAGTTGTTATGAGTTCAACTATTATGAAACTCTGGAAAGCTTTCATTTTTCTGTTTGTCATAAGATCTCTGTGTGTGTGTTTCACATTATTCTAGAAGATGAGCCAGGCTGAAATTTATATCATTAGCCATATCACTAAACTTTGAAATTTGTTGTAAAAAGTGGAGCAGTGTGACAGCAAAATGAAACACTGACCCTGCAATATTGATTGGACCACAAATGACAAATTCTAAAAGGGCTGTTCAAGTGGGAGTTCCCTTCCCCAGAAGTTTGTGGTGCCTGGATGTTTACATTTATTCAAAGTTTGTCTGTTAAATATTTGATAGACAAGTGAATGTAGGAAAATGGTGCACGTGCAGACGAAGTACTGCTGAGACCACAATCAGATCAGCTACGATCTTAGTGCGTGGCAGAGCAAAGACAAAGTGCCTAATGACCCATTCCTACTCCTCAGTGCGATGTTCCTATATTCCATTCAGCCCCTCACAGCTCCTGCACAGGAGTAGACAGAGGCCAATTGCTCGAAATACCTGGTCCACAGTAATACAGGATCTGCTACTGTCCCTCACAATTGTCACGCAAAGTTTGGCGTGGGTTGAAAAATGTTAATTCAAAACCCAGGCTGGGCTCAAAAGACGCCTCTTGTCTATTTATAGAGTGTCTCCTCTCTGCAACTTGTGCTTCATTTGTTGGTCATGGTGCAGATCCAGATTCACTGTGAATAGAGTCCCCATACCTCACCCAGAGATGACTCATAAAATGCTTTGCTCTCTGTAACTGTAACATCCAATAACGGAATGTTCAGGAAAATTACAACCATTAACCTCCGAATTACAGAATATGAGAGCATAAGGAACAGGATCGGATGGTAATTCGGATGGTCAGGCCTGCTGTGCCATTGTATAAGATTATGGATGATCCAATGTTGCTATCAACTCTGCCATCTTTCCCAATTTTTCACATCCCTCAATTCCATGGCAGGTCGAAAACCCACCTACCTCATCTGTAAATACTTTCGGTGATATCGCTCCCCGAACTCTCTTTACCAGATAATTTCTGACATTCACTATCCTCTGTAAGAAGGTTACACGCCCCAAACATACACAATAACCTATTTGTATGTTCAAAAGAGTGAACACAGCAGCTCACGTAAGAGTGACAGACCCTGATATCAAGGCAGGAGTTGACTCAGGATGGAATCAAGAAACGCTGACTAAATTAAATGTAATAGGAATCAGTCACAATCTCTCCACTGGGGGTCAGAGGAAGATGTTCATGGTTGTGGACATCAATCCTTTCAGTCCCGGGACATCCCTACAGGAGATCCACAGGGTAGCTTCCTCGACACAATCATCTTCAGCTGCATCATAAATGTCCTTCCCCATCATTACATCAGAAACGGGGATGATCACTGAAGATCACACAATGTTCAGAATATTTTCCCCCCTCAGCTCCTAAAGCAGTCTGTGTCCATGTGCACCAAGGCCCGGACAGCATTCCAGTTTGTGCTGTTAAAGTGTTGGTAAGATTTATGTAATAGTAGGGCCAGACATTGCACATTTCCATAGTTAAAAGAGGAGCTCATTCAGCTTCTCAAGCTGGTTACACATGAATATGAGCTAGCATTCAGCCCATCAAATCTACTGAACAGGAAGAGTGCAATACATTCAATACTCCTGCCTGTTACATAGGAAAAGGAGGGGTCTGGTCAGCACATAGAACTGTTAAACAGGAACAGGTGGAGCCAAAACAGTCTCTCGAAACTGTTCCACCGGACCAGGAAGAGGACATTCAGACTTGCAAACGCTTATAGAGGAACAGGAGGATGTCACTGATGCTCCAACATGACAATTCACAGGAGTAGATCTTGATGTTTATCGTGGCTCCGTTGTCTGTGGAACAATTGCTACTTTAACGTGGTTTGCTGGCAGTGAGGAGGGAAGCGAGATGTTTTCTGTCAAGTCTCAAGGAGACATCTTCCGTCTCTGAAACGGCAGACCCATGTTCTCCGTGGGGATTAGAAACTGGTGGGAATAGTTGACTGTTTTAGATTGAAGGTATTGTGGCTGACGTTGGGATTATGAATAACATGACATTCAGTGCAGGATCACTCAACAAATGCACTGCATGAATATGTGGAGTTTTTATTCAAAGTCTGGATTTTCAGCTCTCTCATTGATATGGGGAGTGGGGAGTGGGTGGTGGTTGGGGGGAATGTTTTCAGAGGTACTAAAAGTATCTTGTATTTAATAAAGTTAGTAAAAAAGGCAGTGGGATCTATCACCGTATTAATGTCTGGTCAGAACATCATGTGTGATTGTCCATCCCCCTGAAGTTCCAATGCAATCCCATGTTATTCTCTCACAGTGCGACAGATTAATCTTCACTCACTCCTCATGGTAAAATCATCCCAGGGATTAGTTTGGTGGAACTCCTTTGAACTCTCTCTGTGGTAAGGAGATCATTCCTTATAAAGGAGAGAAAATCTGTGGACAATGCCCCAAATACAGCCTCAACAAATCTCTCAGGGATGATCACATTAATTACTTTCCCTCACTTCACCATCTCCATTTCTTTCTCATGGTGTAAAAAGCATCATTCTCTATATATTGCCACTGATGCGAAATTTACATCTTCCTTACATCTGTATGTCAGTGTCAATAAAACCAGCACCAGAGGTGCCGATAGAGATAGACATCACTCTCGGGGACAGACTCAATGAGATGGAATACACCTAAAATAAGGAATAGTCGCCTACCTGATGGAAATATGCAGTCGCAATATGGGAAACAGGAAGGAGGAGGGAGTTATCTTTCATTTTCTTCTTTTTCACGAGGCATATGAAGCCCTGGTCAGACCAGCATGTTATCCCTATCTTGACCTGAGTGGCTGGTCCAGCTGTTCCATTGGACAGTAAAGAGTAAACCACATTGTTGTGGGTTTGTAGTTACACGGAGCCCTGACCAAGGAAGGATAACCCACTGCCTTCTCGAAAGGACATGTCACAAGCAGATGGGCTTCTGTTTATTACAAATAATGATGGTTTCTTTTAAATTCCATCAACTTGCTTCATGAGACATCAACAGATCATTATTCTGTGCCTCTACATGAAGAGTCAATGAGTTGAGCACCACGCACTATCTTCCTGTCTGACAGATTCTGTGGAGAGAACAAGTTAAACATCTCAAGTACAATTCTTTTCGCATGGACATGTGATTAGAAGGGACTTGAAACAGATGAATCCAAATTTCGTAGTGGCACAAATAAAGAAGTTTATTCAGAAGTTGTACTGAGGCTGACGATTCGACCGGGACATCATAATGGTGGGACTGGGCAGGATTGGTGAGTGAGGAGGATATAGAAATGTAGATCTGTGCAGGGCAGGAAGGATTATGGAGTTTGAGAACAGTCTGATTCCTTCTCGCATATCAGTGAACGATTTATAAATAGCAATTTGCTTTGTAGAATTTATCATGAAAGGAATTTTTGATTGGAAGTGAAGACACTGATTTCCCCTTTTCCAAAATTTACCTAACATGAGCAGAACCACAGTTCAGCCCGGTTTTATAGACAAAGAGAATGACTAACTAGGAACACCAACTATACCATTACCTCTGATTCTATCTTCTCCCTCTCAAATTGCAGAATAAATTCAATCATATTGTGATTACTGCTTCCTTCGAGTTCCTTCACTTTAAGTTCTCTTAAATAGTCTGCCTCATTGACACAACACTAAACCCAGTATTGCCTATTCCTGAGTGGGCTCCACTACAAGCTGCTCCAAAAAGCCCTATCGAAGATACTCCACAAATTAGTTTTCTTTCAAACCACTAACACCCTGATTTTCCCAGTCCCCCCCCAGTGTATTAAAATCTCACATGACTACTGAACTTTGCCTTTTCTACGCATCTTTTCTATCTCCTGGTGTATATTGTGACGCAGCTCCTGACTACTTTTTGGAATCCTGAACATAACGCCATCTATGTGTCTTTATTCAACCTTTCGGCATATTCTATTCCACCCACACTGATTTTGGGCCATCTGACCCTACTTTATGTCATTCAGTCAGAATGTTATACAGTCAGAGAAATGTACAGCATGGAAACAGATCCTTCAGTCCAACTCGTCCATGCCGACCAGGTTACCCAACCTAATCTAGTCCCATTTGCCAGCACTTGGCTTATATCTTTCGTACCCCTCCGATTTACATACCCATCCAGATGCCTTTTAAAGATTGGAATGGGACCAGTGTCCATCACTTCCTCCCACAGTTGTTTCCATACACACACCAGTCTGTGCATGAAAAAACTCATCCACAGATTCAATCAATAAGCACATTGACCTGGACCCAATATACCGGCCATTGTAATGGACAGCTGGAACTGACAACCGGAAGCGGCAGATACAAACCAGTATAAATGCCAGAGGAAAGATCACAGAAGCGCTTCACAGGAGGATGAGGATGTCACCTAGACAGGGGACGAACCATCTGCAACACAAATTCCCAGCTCGGCGAACAGAACCAGAACAATGAACAGCACACAAGCTCAAAATTTCTCACAAACTTTGAATATTCTCTGTGACCAGGATTGACAGTCCTGAAGGTTGTGCTGACTACCTGGTGCTTGCGTTTGGGATATGTCATCTGGGATGCAGACAAACTTGGAGTGGGAGTGGAATGAGTCAGTGGCTAGAGTTCGCGTAGGTACCAATGGCTGGACAAGCAAATGACACTGAGAAGAGGACGGTAAATACAGAACTGAACAGTTATATCGGAATGCAAGGAAGAAATAATGTAAATAAGCTTGTGACACATACACACATTAGCATATATGACGTGGAGGGCATCACAGTGACATCACTGAAAGAGGATCAGGAGTGGGAGCTGAATATTCAAGGGTATTCATCCTGTCGAAATGATAGGAATGTGGGAGAGAGACAGATTTGTCTCATTCGTAAGAAATTGAATTGAATCAATTAGAAGAAATGAAATAATCTCAGATGGTGTAGAATCTGTGTCGGTAGAACTGGGGAATCAAAAAGCTGAAAAAATGCTGTTGCAGTTATATACAGGCTGCCAAACAGTAGTCAGGAGGTGGGGTGCAAGATACACAGGAGATAGAAAGACCTGTAGGAAAGGCAACGTTACAGTGATCATGTGAGATTTCATTATGCAGGTGGACTGGGAATTCAGTTTGATAGTGGTTTGTAGGAAAAGGAACTTGTGGAATGTCTATGAGATGGCTTTTTGTAGCAGCTTAAACAAGCAGACTAGATGAGGAGAGCTTTGGATAAAAGAAATCAGAGGAGGCAGTGATCAAAATATGATTGAACTTACTCTGCAATTTCAGGTGGAGAAGTTAGAATCAGAGGTAATGGTATTACAGCTGAATAAAGGCAATTACAGAGGCATGAGAGAGGAGCTGGTAGAATTAACTGGGATACAGGCCCAGAAGGAAAGAACGTGGACAAGCAATGACAGGAGATTTTTGAAGTATTTCAGGATGCACCAGGGATTTATCTTGAGGAAAAAGAGGCATGATAGATCGAGGATAAGGCAACCATAGCTGACTAGGGAAGTCAGGGACAGCATAGAAGCAAATGAGAACGCATATAATGTGGCGAGTGACTGTTTGGGAAACTAGAGGATTGGAAAGCTTACAAAGACAAAACGGAGAGCAAACAAAATAAAATAAGGAGGGAGATTATTAAATATGGGGGAAAGCTAACCACTAGCATAAAGGAAGTGTGTAAGAGCTTCTTTCAATATATAAAGTACAAAAGAGATGCAAAAGTATACATTGAACTGCTGGAAAATGATACTAGAGAGGTAGTAGTGGTGAACAAGAATAGGCCGAGGAACTGAAAAATTTGGTCACGGTGGAAGATACGAGTAATACCTTAACATTCAAGATAGTGAGGGGCCAGAGCTGAGTATGCTGGCCACCACCATGGAGAGCGTGCTTGAAAAAACTGAATGACCAGCAGGTGGTTAATTATCCTGGACCGGATGGACTACATCCCAGAGATATAAGGAAGAGAGCTGCAGAAGGCGTGGGGGGACAGTGGTGATCTTTCAGGAGTCACTAGAGTAAGGAACTATCCCAGAGCACTGGACACACACTAACGTGACACCCCATTGTAACAAGGGAGTGAGGCAAAAGACAAAAAATATCCACAATTAATAGCTTAACTTTGGTCTTGGGTATGATCCTGGAATCCATTGTGAAGGATGAGATTTCTGAATATTTGGAAGTGTTTGGTAAAATGGGACAAAACCTCTTCATCAAGGGAAGGTCATGACTGACAAATCTGTTGGAATTATTTGAAGAGGAAATGAGCAGGGTTGGCCCAAGCACAGCCAATGGATGTAATCCACCTGGATTTCAAGAAGGCTTTTGACATGGTGTCACACAGGAGATGACTGAGTGTGATAAGGGCCCGTGGTGTTCGAGGTAAGGTAGCGGCATGAAATACTTGCGTACCAAATAACATAAACAGCAAGGGACAGACAGAACTGAGCTATCCCACAATGAATGCATCAGATTTAAACAATGCAGTCCTCCTAGTCCGATCATGGATGGTGTTGCATGATTAAACAACTCACTGGTGTCTCCACAAATATCCCCATCCTCAATGATAGAAGAGCCCAGCACATCAATGCAAAAGGTAAGGCTGAAGCTTTCCCAGAAATCTTCAGTCAGAAGCTTCGCGTGAATTGTCCATTTCGGCCTCCTCCCGTGGTCCCCATCATTGCAGATAGCAGTCTTCAGCAAATTCGATTCACTGATATCAAGATACGGTTAAAGGTACTGGGGAGTGCAAAGGCTATAATCCCTGATAACCTGCCGGCACTAGTCCTGAAGACTTGTACTCCAGAACTTCCCGCTTTCCGAGACAAGCTGTTCCAGTACAGTTACAAACCGACAATGGGAAAAAAACTGCTGAAGTATGTTCTGTACATGAAACGCAGGACAAATTCAACCCGTCCCAATACCGCCTCATTAATGTACTCTCCATCATCAGTAAAGTGATGGAAGTTGTCATCGATCGTGTTATCAAGCAGCACCTGCGCAGCAATAGACTGCTCAGTGACGCCTCTTTTGGGTTTTGCCAGAGACACTCAGCTCCTGACCTCGTCACAGCCTTGGTTCAAACATAGAAAAAGGAACCTAATTCCAGCCCTTGACATGAAGGCTGCATTCTTTCAAATGTGTCATCAAGGAACCCCAGCAAAAAGGGTATCGCGGGCCAACACTTGTTATTGGAGTCATAACTGACAGACAGGAAAACGGTCATTGTTATTGAAGGTCAGTCATCTTAGTTCCAGAACATCTCTGCAGTAGTCGCTCAGGATAATGTTGAGGCAGGTTTGCTCAATGAACTGGAATGTTCATTTACAGACGCTTCATCACCATACTACATAAAATCTTCAGTGGCCCTCCGAATGAAACCTAGGTCCAAACATCTTCAGCGGCTTCATCAATGACCTTCTGTCCATCATAAGGTCAGAATGTGGATATTCGATGATGACTGCACAATGTTCAGCACCATTCACAAATGCTCAGATATTGAAGCAGTCCATGCTTAAATGCAACAAGATCTGGACAATCTCCAGACATGAGCTGACAAGCGGCAAGTAACATTCGTGTCACACAAATGTCAGACAATGACCCTCACCCGTAAGAAACAATATAAACACTTGGTATTCAGCAGAATATTTGTCACTACATTCCCCATTCCACACCCTCTATCAATACACTTGGGGTTACCAATGTCCAGAACTTCAACTGGACTCGCCATGTAAACATAAGAGCCGGTCAGAGGCTAGAAATACTGCGTGAGTAACTCACCTCCTGTCTTCCCAAAGCATATTCACCATCTACAAGGCACAAGTCAGGAGTGAGATGGAATTCTCCCACTTGCCTGAATGCGTGCAGCCACAACGACATGAAAGAAGCTTGACACCATCCAGGACAAAGCAGCCCTTTTGATTGACACCACATCCACAAGCATTCACTGGCTCCACGACCAACGCTTAGTAGCAGCAGTGTGTACTATCTACAAGATGCACTGCAGAAATTCTTCAAAGGTCCTCAGACAGTACCTTCCAATCCTTCAAGCACTTCCATCTAGAATGACAAGAGCAGCAGGCTTTTGCGAACACCACCACATTCAAACTCCCCTCCAAACCAGTCAACATCCTGAGTTGGAAATATATCGCAATTCTTTCACTGTTGCTGGGTCAAAACCCTGTAACTCCCTCCCTCATAGCATTGTGGGTCAATGCACAGCAGGTGGACTGCAGCGGTACAAGAAGGCAGCTTAGCACCACCTTCTCAAGGGGGCAACTAGGGACGGACAAGAAATGGTGGGCCCATCCAGCGATTCTCATATCCGAAAAAAATGTAAAAGTTCCAAGTTGAGTGCCTTGATGGGACAAGTAGTCTGATTTGAACATGAACAGAAAAGCAGTGTTTCTGATGATGAACATTTTAGACCAATCTGTAATTAGAAAGTTGTTCAGTGTTCCATGACGTATTGTTGCTGAGCGCTGTGATAAGTTGCACCTGTTTTGTTAAATTCAACAACATTAGCGTAACAGGATCAATCCTTCAAAAATATCAAACTGAAAATGGGAATCATTATAGAGACTCACAGATAGCAGCTTATATTCAACATATTACTGCGCTACAGACTGGAACTGAATTCTCCCACCATCCATATTACAGGGGTTATCATTGACCAGAAGGTGAAGTCAAATCAACGTACGTATACAAGGGTTACAAGAGTAGGTCTGAGACTTTCAAATCTGCACTGAATAATAGACTGTATGACCATAAGGGCATGAGATATAGCAATAGATTTAGGCCATTCAGCCTCTCTCTTAACTCTGAAACTGTGCCATTTTGTCGTAGTCTCTAAGACGAATGGAAATGTCTCCTATACTCTAACTGTATCAATCTTTGCAGTAGTCGGTCAGCTTCAATCAGATGCGCCCCCCCCCCCACCCACCGCATTCTTCTACGTTCCATTGAGTACAGCCACAGAGTCCTGAACTGCCGCTTACATGACAAGCCATCATTCCCAGGATAAATCATGTCCAACACCCATAGATCCTTCCCCAGAACAGCTCACAATAATCCAAATGCCGTCTGACCATAGTCCATTACATTCTCATCACTCTCACTCTCTTGAAATGAATGTTAACATTGCATTAGCTTTCCTAACTGCCAATTGAACCTGCGCATTAACCGTAAGAGAGGACCATGACTCCAAACTCCTTTTGTGCTTCAGATTTCATGAAGCCTTTTAGAACATAGTGTCTGTCTGTATTCCACCTACTGAAGTGCATAATCTCACATGTTCCCATTTGGTGTTCCATCAGCCATGCGTTTTCCTAGTGTTCTAAACTGTCCAACTCTTTCTGCAGCCTCCCCACTTCCTCAATATCACCTGCCCATCCAATCATCATTGTATCATCTGCAAACCTAGTAAAACTGCCGTCAGGTCAGATGGTTCACGTAAATGGCACTTTCTGACGACCTAAGGACTGTCCACAATTGAAAAGGCACAATGCTCAAGATGCTTGGCTCCTATCCGGTTTAAGCAGTGGCTTGACTGGAATTACACCTGCAAAGTCTTCACTCCTTGCACCACTGGCACTGGCACCCTGCCCACCATTTTATTATGAATTTACCCCATTATGGTAATGCAGAACTTGATGGTGCACGATCCTAGTCTATTAATGGTAATCTGTCTCAATGCTGACTGTGTGGTGCTCACACCAACTAATATCATTGTGTGTTGAAGACAACAGAGGGATGCGTGGGGTGGGGATGTCGATCATAAATGACTGTGTGACTGTCACTGAGGGTTGACACCTGCCGCAAAAGTCCCAGATGTACTTGTGTCTGTTGTCAGCGCTGCAGGCAAGGTCAGGCATTTAGTGAGTCAACTCAGAGAAACTGATGGGCCTGTAGAGTGTTCCTGGCTGAGCACTCAGATCCTGTTTGTACCCACTAGCAGAGGTATTCACATACCACTTCAGTCTCTCCCTCCAGAAGCGGAAGTCCCAACCTGATTCAAGAAGGCCATCATCATCCTCGTAAGTGAGAAAGCACATGGAACGTGCCCTTATAGACAATGAAGTGCTTTGAGAGGCTGGTTATGGCCGACACTAACTCCAGTCTCCCAGCCTGACCTGCTGCCCTATAATGTGCCGACTGATGTAACAGGTTCACAACAGATGCCATACGCGAGCCTGCACGCATCCCAAGAACATCTGGACAACAAGGACACCTACACCAGACTCCTGCTCATTGACTAAAGCTCCACATTCAAAATTATTATCCCTTGCAGACTAATCCCAAAATTCCACGACCTTGGTCTCGGTTCCTCAGGCTTTTGACCCACAATCGTGAAGATAGGTAAAATCACCTCCTCCACAATAACAATCAACAGTAAAGCTGCTAAAGGATGTGTTCTCAACACCCGACAATACTCTCTGTACACCCACGGCTGTACCCTCAGCCCCCTACAGTATTCCAGCTACACTCACGGCTGTGACCTCAGCCCCTTAGTGTGTTCCCTGTACACCCACGGCTGTGCCCTCAGCCAACCACTGTACTCCCTGTACACCCACCGTTCTTTCTGCAGCCCCCTACTGTCCTCCCTGTATATCCACGGCTGTGTCCTCAGCCCCCAGCTCTACTCCATCTACACTCAAGAATGTGTCCTCAGCCCCCTAATGTCCTTTTTGTACACCCACGGCTGTGTCCTCAGCCCCTTATGTACTCCCTGTACAGCCACGACTGAGTTTCCAAATTCCAAACAACGCCAGCTACAAGTTCGCTGATGACATCACATATAGCAGTACAGATATTAAACAACAACGCGTCAGAATCTAGAAAGGTGATAGAGAGCTTGGTGGCATGATCTGTTGATAATGACCTCTCTCTCTAATCCGGTAAATGTAAAGGACTGATCAATGACTTTAAGAAGAAAGGAGGGGAACACACCCCATCGACATCAACCGTTTGAGGGAGTGCAGAGCATCAAGTCCCTCGGAATGATGATAACTCACAACCTGTCCTGAACTTCTCACATAGTTCCGACAGTCGGTAAAGTTCAACAATGCCTCTCCTTCCTCAGGTGATACAGGAAAATCAGCATGCACTACTTCTACAGATGCAGCATTGAGAGCGTACTGTCCCGGTGCATAACAGCCTGGTACGGTAACTGCTCTAGTCAGGACCGTGAGAAACTACAGAAGGTTGGGTGCACAGCTCTGACCAACACGGACTCTAACATCCCAACCATCGATTCCATTTACATGGCTCGTTGCCGCAGAAAAGCTGCCAACATCTACCCCAGATTACTGAGGGAAGGGAGACAGGAAATATCTGGGCATTAACAGATATCCTTGAACATGGCTGATGTCCCAGAAGAATGGACAATTGTTAATCCCCTTGTTTAAGAAAGGTAGTAGGGATAATCCAGTCAATTATACACCGGTGAGACTGATGTCAGGGGTAGGGAACCTGCTAGAGAAGATACTGAGGGATATGATCTACTCTCATTTGGATGAAAATAGCCTTATCAGTGATAGGCAACAAGATTTTGTGCAGGGAAGGTCATGTCTTACCAACTCAATAGAATTCTTTGAGGAAGTGACAAAGTAGATTGATGAGGGAGAGAAAGTGAGGACTGCAGATGCTGGAGATCAGAGCTGAAAATGTGTTGCTGGAAAAGCGCAGCAGGTCAGGCAGCATCCAAGGAACAGGAAAATCGACGTTTCGGGCATAAGCCCTGAAGAAGCCCTTCCTGAAGAAGGGCTTATGCCCGAAACGTCGATTCTCCTGTTCCTTGGATGCTGCCTGACCTGCTGCGCTTTTCCAGCAACACATTTTCAGCTCTGATGAGGGAGAGACTGTAGCTGTCAATACATGGACTTCAGGAAGGTGTTTGGTATGTTTCCCCAAGGTCGGGTTATGGAGAAAGTGTAGTCACATGGTGTGCTGGGCAACAGGAGGCAGAGAATAGTAGGGGAAGGGAGTTTCGCAAAATGATGAACTATGATTAGTGGTTCCATTTGAGATGTTTCTGGAAAGATACATGAATGGGAAGAGAGCAAATGGATACAGATCCTTAGAAAATAGGCGACAGGTTTAGATAGAAAATTTGGATCGGCGCAGGCTCAGACCATCGAATGGCCTGTTTCTGTGCTGGAATGTTTTGTTCTAACATTATCAAAGACCCATCACACCCCAGTAATGGTCTCCCACAACCTCTTCCATCAGGCTAAAAGATATGGAAGCTTGAAAACACTGAGCAGCTGGTTCTTTAAAAGTTTCTTCCTGACTGTTATTAGACTGATCAATGTATTCTTAATCTCAGATAATCCTGATCTTGTTCATGTTGATCTCGCCTAGCGCATGCGCTGTGCAGCGTAACCGATATGCCTCTCAGACATATTTTATAGCCATCGTTCTGCACATCCTTGCTTACTATGCTCTGCCTTTACACCTTGTTACAGGTCATAGTAAATGCTCATCTTCCTCCCCCCAGCTCACTCTGAGCTCTCTCTGGTCCTCACCCCCAGCACCTCCCATTCCCATCCCCAGCTCACTGTGACCCTATCCCCACTCCCTGTGTGCTTTGTCTCTCACTATTTCTCTCACACTGTCTGTTTCCCTATCTATTCCTTTGCTCTGTCTTTTGCTTCTTTCCCAGAACTTACTATCTCCCCTTTTCCTTGTCCATGTGACTGTTTGTTTCTTGTTTTATTTCCTTTCTCTGTTTTACTGACTGTCATTCTGTTTCCCTCGCTGTGTTCTCTCTCTCCTTATATGTGTCTGTCTAGTTCTCCCTCGTTGTGATGGTGATGGCATCTCTATTCTTTTGAAGCATGTGATGGCTCTTTGGTTGGATGTTGGCAATAAAATAAACTCATTTGTGTTTTGGTATCTTAAACATAATTAAAATTTATTGGTTAAATTTCAATTGTTGTCAAAACAGCAACCAGAACTTGGATCTCCATTTAACAACCAATTGTTACATCTAAATATTTTGGAACTGACTTCTCCCAGTGCTCTGCACACTGACAACTGAAAGCATTCTATTCTTGTGCATAATACTGTGACGGTAACAGCTCTTCCCAGGACCATAAGAAACTACAGACGGTTGTGTGCACAGCCCATACTATCATGGAGGACAACCTTCCATCCATTTACACTTCTCATTGTCAGCGAAAGGCTGGCAACATCAAATATCTCTCCAAAACCAGTAGTGGTCTCCTGCAACCTCTTCCAAAAGGGAGGGGATACAGAGGCTTGAACACATGTACCAGTATGCTCAGGAACACCCTCTTCCCCACCGTAGTTACACTGGCGAATTGAAGTCTCTAACTTTTCAAATAATATTAATCTTGTGAAAGTCGCTCTTGCTTTGCGCAGCTCCTGTGCAGCTGTCACCTTGTGTGCCTCACTCTGTCTAAGTGCGATTGAGGCTCAAGGTCTTCTCAAGGGCAATCAAATGAGTGAATTAATGCTGGCCCAGCCAGCGATACCTATATCCCATTGATAAATATAAGAAGATGACGACACTCAGGGAAGACAGACAGTTGGGATCAAATTGCTTTAAACATGATCTTATATATATCTAAGATATATATATCTAAGTTTTTCATGCAATGCACTTTATTCGAATTCTTATCATTT
This sequence comes from Chiloscyllium punctatum, assembly GCF_047496795.1. Classification (NCBI taxonomy): domain Eukaryota; kingdom Metazoa; phylum Chordata; class Chondrichthyes; order Orectolobiformes; family Hemiscylliidae; genus Chiloscyllium; species Chiloscyllium punctatum. Next base: position 38,121,423 of record NC_092788.1, read on the forward strand.
TTTATTGAAGTTCTGCCATCAGCTGTGATAAGACTTGAAACAAATCGCTTGAAACAATGTCTTTCGTTGAATAAGCTTTGCTCCTGAATTACATCCAGCGACATTCCGACTCTGATACATTGTCCTAATCATGAAGTAACGTCCGAGACAAGAACAATTTTGTGATTGAAATACTTGTAACTGGAAAAGTGGCCAGAAGAGAGCTTGAAACATTAAGTCTGAATTTTACCAACGTGCAGACAATGGTTTGTTTAGTCACAGCACTGATGCAGAGATGGAGACTGGGGATATTATGAGCTGGTAGTGGACAGGGTTAGTGACAGAGTGAACACGAGACATAAATCAATTCAGGGACAAAAGAGATCGCGAGGTTGTCCACAGTTTTGTTCTCAGATGTTTGTCAGGGAGTGGTCTGCATTTCAGATGAATGAAGACTGCAATTTGAATTGAAGATAATAGTTTCTTTCTTTGACAAATATAAATAACAGCAATTGCAATGAAGTTCAAAATTGTTTATGGGATTAATGAATGGACAGAGGTAGAAAACACCAACAATAGCGAGAATAGGTTAGTAACACACCCTCCACCCCGCCCAAAATAATAATCAGTACCGCTAATATCCGATATGGTAGAAATTCCCAACAGAGAAAAATGTTGAAAAGTCCCAAGGAAAGCCTCCCCTCCATTGGTTTAATTATCCAGTCCATTATTCTCAGATTCAGATCTGTCCTCTCCACGTCTGTGAAGCTGCTGATCTTTGTTATTGTTGGAGCTGATGCATCTGCTCCTACACTGGGAGAGTGCACTGAGTGAAGCCCCTCACCAATAGGAGAGGGAAACCCTCAAGTAACATAGTTCCAATGCATGGAGACTGCCATCAATCACAGTCACTGAGCAAACAGTTCTAGCTTTCAATACAGCACATTCAGTTCACAATATATCTGGACTGGACTGGATGCTGACATCGCTGACTATTAGTCACATCTCCCATTACTAATTGCTCTAATGAAGTCAGTTGTGAGGGAGAATGATGGATGTTTTCTTTTCGCAGGCTAGATGACTCTGCTCTGTTGTACGTTTGCAATGCTGTAACCATCTTACCCCGAATTTTCACCGCTCCACAAAAAAAGAAACACAATCAGGACGTTGTTACTGTGCTGATCTCTCCTCCACGGGAAGAAACGCCAGCCAACACACTGTCACTGGGGACAGTTGCTCTGCACATAGACAGGAAGTGTGTACTTCTCTGAATGTTCCTCTCCCTGCTGTAATAAAGAAACGTTGGGACTTCCATTTATAATATGCTTGAGTAATTAATTTATACAAATGGACAAACATTTTAATGCAGTTTTATTTGCTATAAAGCAGTAATTTTTACGCTTTTACTCCTCAGTCCCAAACCAAAAGTGAACTTATTCATTAAGACTGTTGAATTAATGAGTCACGTTTGGCTGGGAGACAGGGTGGAATGGGGGCAGTGGCTGTGGAGACTGCATGGGGAGTACAATGATATTCCACATGTCATCAACACTCTTAACGTCAGATAGAATTAAATATAGTTCACAACAAGGATATTTGATATTTTATATACACACCATTTAATCATTGGGAATACAGATTGAGTAGGGTCACCGCACCTGAAGCATTAACATTGATTTCTCTTCATAGCTACTGCCAGACCTGCTGAGCTTTCCCTCCAACATCTGTTTTTGTTTGAGGTTGATCATATTGTTCATATCTTGCAGGATTCTTACAATTAAAAACAGACACTAATAACAAAATGTGCAGGGATATGGGGACAATACAGGAGAATAATATTAGAGATATCACTCATTCCAAACTGAAAGAGACAATGGGCTAAGCTTTCACCACCTTTGTTGTAATAATTCTATGTTATGCATTGAAAGCATTTGTACATTGGGGAGACAAGCTTGTTCAATGAAGGACACAGAGTGTTCCATCATCAATAATCTATCCCTATTATTTCATGAAGTTCAGCTGTCTGTAAAATATATTTATACAAAATATATCTCCTGAGATTTACAGGATGTTCAGAATTGTTTTTACTTTCTGTCTTAAAGTAGAAGCAGATTTCGGTTGTAATTCAGGTGTCACAGGAATATAACAACTGTAAGAGAACGAGAAATGACCACATTGTCCAAATATTACCAAGTTCAACGTGTAGACCTGTCAAGAAACATGAAATATAGAGATACTGGAAACATGAAATGTAAACAGAAATTGCTGGAGAAACGAAAAAGATGAGGAAGTATATGCAGAGAGCAACAGAATTAACATATGTCATATGATGTGACACTGTTCTGAAAAGTCATATTAGAATCAAAGGTCAATTTTTTTTGCATCTCTGCTCAGATGTTGCCAGATCTACTGAGTTTCGCTTCAGCTCTTCTGATTTCTTTCTTCTTTCTGAACTGTGACAAAGTGTCTAATCTGAATGATAACAACAAAGTTGTTATCTCAGTTGAATCTTGAATAATTTGTTATGGAAATTAAATGATAAATTACAAAGTTCCTATGTTTGACAGGGCTTTAAATATCGATGACGTATTCTATGGTGAGAACTTGTGATAAAAATGTTGAAACTAAACAGAAGTTGCTGCAACTGCTCAGTAGGTCTGGGAGCATCTGTGTAGAGAAATCAGAGTTAACGTTTCAGGTCCAGTGCCCCTTCCTCAGAACTGATGGTAATAGGGAAAATGTTGGTTTAAATGCAAAAAAGACTGGATGGTGAGATTGGAAGAGAAACCATCACTATTCGAGAAAATCGGGATCTGGAATTCATTCAAAATTAAGACAGGATTTCTTGTACTCTCTCTTCTATCGCTTGGTCCTTGTTCAGGTTGTACATGTACTATATATTTCTAAATCTCCATCAAGTGCAGACGACATGTTTTTTTTTTCTCTCTTACTGTGGTGTTTCATTATTTTTGATTATTTTCCAGTATGTATTTGATTCCAATTCAAGGTGGACATGAGAATATCGCTTGACCTTCTGCAGTTTGCCCATAATATAGAATTTAATTGAATATTTATCCCCATCACACCCGTTGAATTAAACAAACAATGCATGAGTCCACGTCCATCCTGCAGATGAAACATTTCGTCAGCTCTGGCTATTGCAGGGAATGTTACAAAGAACAGTGCCACACAAAATGCTGATGTTCCAGCCAAAGATGCCAAACCCAGTTCATCCTAATTTATAAATAAAACATGCAGAGGGGCGGAGTGTAAAAAGTGAATTCAACTCTGTGTCGAAGATGCTATTTGTGGCTCCCTCATAAAATGTGTTAATTACATCAGTCATCAATTCACCAAAATGGGGAAAGCAAGAAACTGGAATTGTCAAATAATCCTCTGAATAACATCTGGAGAACAGGAAGGAAATCACGGCTTGTTTGTGATATTCAGAAATGACGATTGTGAGAATGTGGAGGTGGGGAGCAGTGAAATAATGATCAATGTTGTGGATGACACAAAGATGGGCTGGGGGTGGGTCACAGTCAGGAGGGAAGTGTTAGGCTACAGGAGGATAGAAACAAATTATTCAGATAGCCAGATCAATGGCCTGATGAAAGTTAACACCGATAAATTGGGAAGATGCAAGTCAGAAGTAACAAGACAAGTAAGTACTCAAAAGTGAATATGAAAGAAGAGGGCTAAATTTGCTCGTTTTTTCTTTGCAGCAGGAAAGGTTGAGGAGGGAATCTGGTACAGGTGTACAAGAGCATAAGGGGTATGGAGACGATGAACAGACAACAGCTGTTTTCCTGAGTCAAAGGATCAAAAACAAAGGGACACACTGTTAAAGAGAAGGGGAGGGGTTTGAGAGAGAATTTGTGGCATGTGTTTCGAACCGAGAGGGTAGCCTGAATCTGGTTTGTGTTGTCTAGGAAGGTGGTTGAGGCAGGTAACCTCACAAACGTTTAAAAAGCCTTTGGACGTGCACTTGCTGGCACAGGCGTGATGAGCCAGTTTTTCATTGCATGATTCTTTGCAGTGGCAGCCATAAACACTCTGGTATATTCTGAATCAATAAGCAATGGCATTTGCTGCTTTGTTCCTTTGATGGTACTCAGTAAGTTTCTGTATTACAAAGCAGCAGCATCTCATGCAGCTTCAGCACTTACTCAACCAAAGTCAGCACAGCCATCTCTGGGAACATCCAGGGTGATTCACATGCTCTTGCAAGCATTGGCCAACAACAGCACTGACACTATTCTCGCTGTTTGCCACCACTATTATAGTTGCAGCCATAATTTGAACACAGCTTTTCCTCCATTATAATAAACACCTCGAGCAATAAGGATGTTATTTCGCTGAAGCATAATAAATTATTTCCCAGGTATTCACTTTGACAAACAGCAAGTTTTCCTGTTTTTTTTTCTGCCAGTTGTTTCTCACAGAATTCCCCACCCCACCCTCTTTCCACTTTATCATTTTCTTGTGCACTGTCTCTCTGCTCTCATACACCTCACTCCCTCACATCCCCCACACTCTCCATCCTTATTTATTAATCCCTGAAAAACTTGTGCCTAATCTCTATAATTTATTCCAACTCCCAACTCACATTTTGGACTGATTTGATTCCTTCTCTCGGCATGGTCATTCGACTGGCCGTGCCTGATGTCCTATTCACCTCGACCTTCTGCTCAGTTCCTGATCTGCTGCTTTGGTTCTCACTCTCCTGGTTTATTCAAATCCATCTGACTTGCACTAGCACATCTCCCGACAAGGATGTTAGTGCTTGTCCAGTTAAGATACAACCTGTATTCTTTGTACAGGTCCTCGCCTGTCTTGGAAGAGATCGCAATGATCCAACAATCTGAAATACCCACCCTTGAACGAGCTTGTTAACAACGTGTTAAGCTATACTGCCTTCCTCATCAATCCCTCTTTTCCACATGGCACGGGGAGTAATCCAGAGATTATAGAGGATTGTTTTCTCTCTCTGTCTCTGCCTCTCTCTCCGTCTGTCTCTCTCGCCCTCTCTCTCTCTCGCAACCACCCCCCCCCAAAAGAAAACACACACACATTCAGAAGACTGACAGACAGACAGACACCAAATTACTTTGCAGAAGAATACAAATAACCTTAAAATAATGGGAATGAAAACTGGAATGAAGGATTTAGTTAAAGGGAGGATGAGAGGAATTGTGCTTCTTTTGGATGTCAGTTTGCTCGCTGAGCTGGAGAGTTCATTTTCCGATGGTTCATCACTGTACTAGGGAACATTATCAGTGAGACTCTGGTGAACTGCTGGTATTATGTCCCACTTGCTATATATGTGTTTAGCTTTCCTTGAGTCAGTGATATAATTGCCAGTATTGGTGATTTTAAGTCCGGTCCCTTTTCTCAGAGTGTTAGATGGAATCAAAATCGATGTTTGTTGATAGAGTTCCGGTTGGAATGCTCTGCTTCTCGGAATTCTCGTGCGTGTCTCTGTTTGATTTGTCCTAGATGGACCCAGTCCAAATGGTGTGCTTCCTCATCTGTATGTAAGGATACTAGTGATAGTGGGTCATGTCTTTTTTTCTGGATAGCTGTTGTTCATGTATCCAGGTGGCTAGTTTTCTGCCTGTTTTTCCAATGTAGTGCTTGTTACAGTTCATGTAAGGCTTATTCTTTCTGGAGGAGAACAGACAAATATGTGAACTTATTGTGGTGCTTAAAAGTATGAAATAAAGATGTAGAGTAAAACAGGAATACTCTGTTTCCGTTAGTTGGAATTACAGCATCAAGGAGTTCTAATTCCAGGATTGTTAACAAAAGAACCAGGTTTGAGATAAGGAAAAATTTATTTATTGAGAGAGTTGTTAGGATTTGGAATGGACTGCCTGGGAGAGTTGTGGATGAAGACCAAAAAGAGATCTGGATATGTATTTGGAAATATGAATTTAACAAGCTGCAGAGATAAGGCTAGCAAATGGGAGGGGCTTTGGAGACATTCCTGGAGCTGATACACACACTCTATCATGTGTCTGATGTGAATAAAAGTCAGTATACGATTATTTCCCATTCTAAATGCTCACGCATATCTGATTATTTAGTGCAGCATAAGCATTTAAAATGCAAGTATTGCAAGACCATTTTCATTATATAGTCTAATTATTGCTCAGAACATTAATATTTTAAATGTTGAAACCCAATTACGAAAACAAATCTGTCATTGCTTTGGCACAAGTCTCTTTGAAAAGGTCTGATTTTTCACTCACACGATAATATGTTTATCGTTTTTGTTCACTGTCTGCATTTGAAATTAAATAACATTTTTTCTAAAAATTAAAAGTTTTCAAATTATTGTTTCACTAAAGTTTGCTAACACAAATCATTTATTTAGTTGAATATTTTACAGAGCATGTTGAATTATAGCCATTTCTAATTCGCTGGCAAATAGCTGAAGCTTGTACATTTCAGTGAGAAATTAAACTGATTGATTATGTATAAATGTATAAGAACACTAATTCTATTTGATTATTCAATCGTTTGCTCACCCTGCACATGTAATCATTCAGAAGCCAACCGCTTTCAAAATGTTGGAGTGACAATGCATTGTTTTGAATCCTGACATTGTGTGTGTAATTCTGATCACCAAAAGAGTTACATCCCATGTTGTTTGTTCGATACAAAATAAAATGTACATTCTTTATTTCTGTGTGAGAATACCTTGATGGAAGTTTATATTTTTGATACATAAATATAGAATCAACCTAATTCTTTTCAGAGATTATAGTTCAGTTGAATAATCATAGTTGATGTCTTATTTTTGCCTAACTCACTCAACTTAGCAAACATCTGATTAATACATGGGTCACCCAACAGATTATATCTGAAGAAAACAGCAGCAATTGACAAGTCAAGAATCACGTTAATAACTGAACTTGGCGGAGCCTGCCTGATGTAGGACACCATACATACTGGCATTCAGGTGAATGGAACAATGAACAACATAACTGGAAGTTTTGGCCTAACGCCCCTCCCCAGCTTCCTGATCTTACACATAGCACTCGCTCACACATTCAACAATTGATAAGAATCCACAGGCTGGGTGAAACGTAAAACACAGAACAGTACAGCACATTGCAGACCCTTCGACCCTTGACGTCCTGCCAATCTTTTATCCTACTCGAAGATCAGACTAACTGACATACCCAGACATGCTGGTCCAGTGACAGGCATCGTGCACAGTCAGCCCTTCTTTTCTGATGTGCAGCTGCCTTGAAATGTCTGTTCAAACCAAACAGATTGAATTAAATTCAAGCAGTCGAGACGACGTTCATGACTGTGTATTTCAATCAGGATTTAATGATGGATGAAATTCCAGAATAACATAATCAATGAATGAAAAACAGGGCAACACAAGAAATAGCAGTTGAGTACAACATGTGGTTCCAAGTAGGCCTCATGGTGTTACCGATAGATTATCAATCCAGACAATCAGCTCCTGGTGTTTGGACCCAGGTTCGAATCCCGCCACTACAGATGGTGGAGATTACATTCAATAATTTTAAAATATCCCTGGAATTATGAAACTACCTATGAAAATAAAATCATTGCCGATTTTTAGAAAAATCCATCTGGATCATTAATATCTTTCAATGAAGGAAACTTCTATCCTCACCTGGTCTGGCTGACATGCAAATCCAGACCCAAAGCAACGTCATTGACTCCCAATTGCCCCTTAAATGGTCCACTGAGTCATTCACTTGTACCAATGGTTACAAAGTTTCAAAGAAATGAAACCGGCTAAAAAACCTGGCATCAAACTGTGCACTGGAAAAGTCATCATTAGAAACATCACTGTAGAACCTCCAAAGTCTTCCTTACTATCATCTAAGGGGTAGTGCCAAAACTGGGACAACTACCTTACAGGCTATTCAAGCAACAACCTGACATAGTCATACTCACGGAATCATACCTTACAAAAATAACCCAGCCACCACTATCACCATCCCTGGATATGTCCTGCCCCGAAGGCAGGACCGATCCAGCAGAGGGGGCAGCTCAGTGAGATATAGTCGGTAGGTAGTTGCTCTGGGAGTCTCCCGAATTGACTCCAGACCTAATGAAGTCCCATGGCTTCAGATTAAACATGGACAAAAAATTCTCTTACTGATTACCACGTAACGTCATTCCTCATCTGAATCAGTGCTCCTCTGTGTTAAACAACACTTGGAGAAAGCACTGACTGTGGCAAGGGCACAAAGTGTATTCTGGCTGGGAGATTTCAAAGTCGACCATCAAGAATGGTTTGGCAGCAGTACTATTGATCACGCTGGTCGGGTCCTAAAGGACATAGCTACTAAATTGGGTCTGCAGCAGGTGGTGAGGGCAAGAACAGGAGGGGAAAAAATCATACACGATCTCATCCTTACCAATCTACCAACTACAGACGTATCTGTCCGTGACAGTATCGGTAAAAGTCTCGTGGTCAGGTTCAGAATAAGTTCTATTGTGTTGTGTGGCACTATCACCATGCTAAATGTCACTGAGTTCGAAGAGATCTAGCAACTCAAGACTAACATCCATAAGACTCTGTGGATCATTAATAGCAGCAGCACTGTCCTCCAGCACAAACTGTAATGTCACGACCCATCATATCCCCCCACTCAACCTTTACCATCAAGGCAGAGGATCAACTCTGGTTCAATGGAGAGTGCAGGAGGGCATGCCATGAGCAGAACCAGGAATATACAAAGATAAAATGTTAATCTGCTGAAGCTTCCAAACAGAAGTACCTGTGTGACAAATAACATAAACAGCAAGGGGCAGACAGAACTGAGCTATCCCACAATGAATGCATCAGATTTAAGCTCTGCAGTCCTCCTAAGCTGATCATGGATGGTGGTGGATGATCAAACATCTCACTGGAGGAGGAGTCACCACAAATATCCCGATCCTCAATGATGGAAGATCCCAGAATATCAGTGCAAATTTTAAGGCTGAAGCTTTCGCAGCAATTTTCAGTCAGAAGTTTTGTGTGGATGATCCATTTTGGCGTCCTCCCGTGGTCCCCATCATTACAGATCGCAGTCTTCAGCAAATTCGCTTGACTGATATCAAGATACGGTTAAAGGTACTGGATACTGCAAAGGCTATAACCCTGATAACAAGCCGACAATAGTCCTGAAGACTTGTACTCCAGAACTTCCTGCTTCCCTAGACAAGCTGTTCCAGTACGGTTACAAACAGACAATGGGGAAAACTGCTCAAGTATGTTCTGTACATAAAACGCAGGACAAATTCAACCCGACCCAATACCGCCTCATCAGTCTACTCTCCATCATCAGTAATGTGATGGAAGGTGTCATCAACAGTTTTATCAAGCAGCTCCTGCTCAGGGACGCCCATTTTGTGTTCCACCAGGGTCACTCAGCTCCTGACCTCATCACAGCCTTGGTTCAAACATAGAAAAAGGAACTGAATTCCAGCCCTTGATATCAAGGCTGCATTCTGCCAAATGTGACATCAAGGACCCCAAGCGAAAACGGTATCGCAGGCCAACACTGCATTATTGGAGTCAGACCTGACAGATAGGAAGATGGTCATTGTTGTTGGAGGTCAGTCATCTCAGCTCCAGAACATCTCTGCAGTAGTCCCTTAGGATAACGTTCGAGGTCCAAACATTTTCAGCAGCTTCAACAATGACCTTCCTTCCATCATAAGGTCGGGAGTGGGGATTATCCAGGCTTGGGCTGACAAGTTGCAAGTAACATTCCTGCCACACAAATCCAGACCATGACCATCATGAATAAGAAACAATATAACCACTTGTTATTCAGCAGCATTATCCCCACTAAATTTCCCCACTATCAAAAACCTGGGGGGTATTATTGACCATAAGCTCAACTGGACTCGCCACAGATAAGAGCAGATCAGAGGCCAGGAATACTGCATGATTAACTCACCTTCTGACTTCCCAAAGCCTGTCCAACATTTACAAGGCACAAGTCAGGAATGAGATGTAATAATCCTCACTTGCCTGACTGAGTGCAGCCCTAATAACACTAAAGAAGCTTGACACCATTCAGGGCAAAGCAGCCCATTTGATTTGCATCACATCCACAAGCATTCACTCCCTTCACCATGGTCGCTCAGGAACAGCAGTGCGTACTATCTACGAGACACAATGCAGAAATTCCACAAAGATCCTCAGAGAACTCCTTCCAATCTCACGAACACTTCTATGTAGAATGACAAGGGCAGTAGACTTTTGGGAACACCATCAACTTCAAATTCCCCTCCAAACCAGCCAACATCCTGATTTGTAAATATATTGCAGTTCCTTCCCTCTTGCTGGTTCAAAACGCTAGAATTCCCTCCTTAATCACGAGTGGGTCAACGCACAGCACATAGATTGCACCGGTTCGAGAAGGTAGCTCACCACCACCTTCTCAAGGGCAACTCAGGACGGGCAAGAAATGCTGGGCCCATCCAGTGATGCCCACATTCAAAAAATATTTTTTTTAAACAAATAGTTCCAAGTTGAGCATCATCTCGATGGGACAGATTATCTGATTTGAACACGAACAGGAAAACAATGTTTCTAATATTGAATATTTTAGACATTTTCTATTATTGGAAAAGTGTCCCATATTCGATGACATATTGTTGCTGAGTGCTGTAATAAATTGCACCTTTTTAGTTAAAATCAACAATACTGGTGTAACAGGCTCAATCCTTCAAAATGACCAGATTACAAATGACAATCATAGTAGAGACAATGTATTCCCGCCAGGTAAGACTCACAGATTGTAGCTTACATTCAACAGATTAATGGACGACTGGTGACACTGAATCCTCCCACCGTCTATATCACAGGGGTTACCACTGACCAGAACGTGAAAACAAATCAACTTATAAACACAAGAGCAGATCAGAGACTTACAATTCTGCACTGTGCTGTTTAAGCATTGTCTCTCTGTCTCGTGGAAATATGTTCTACACACTAGCTGTACCAATCTTTGCAGTAATCGATCAGTTTCAATCAGATACCCCCCCCCCCACCCGCCATTCTTCTAAGTTCCATCGAGTACACTCACTGCCGCTCATATGACAAGCCGTCATCCCTCAGCAGTTCAAATTATGCCAAATGCCGTCTGACAATTGCCCATTATATTCTAAACAGTATGTCTCCTTTCTTGTATTCTTGTTCTCTTGAAATGAATGCGAAAATTGCATTTGCTTTCGTAACTGCCAACTGAACCTGCATATTAACCATAAGGGAGGACGAGTGCTTCAAAATCCTTTTGTGCTTCAGATTGAATGGATCCTATTAGAACATAGTGTCTGCCTCTATTCCGCCTATCAAAGTGAATAATCTCACACGATTCCATAGTGTGTTCCATCAGCCACATGTTTTCCCACAGTCCAAAACTGTCCAAGTCTTTCTGCACCCTCTCCACTTCCTCAATATCATCTTCCCAGCAAACCATCACGGCATCATCTTCAAACTTAGCAAAGCTGCCTTCAGGTCCTTTTTCCAGTTTGTCCATGTATAATACATTTCCTGGCTCCCTAAGGACTGTCCACCATCTACAAGGCACAACACTCAAGGTGCTTGACTCCATTCATGTTGAAGCAATGGCTTGAGTGGAATTACACCTGCAAAGTCTTCACTCCCTGCTCCACTGACTCTCAGTAGAAGCACACCCTGCCCCGTTTTGTGGTGAGTTTACTTCATTATGGCGCACAATCCCAGTCTATTGATGGCATTCTGTCTGGACAAACTGTGTGTTGATGACGATAGTGGGAGGTGGGGGAAGGAATGTCTAAGATGAATGATTGTGTGACTGCCAGGATGAAACCTGTCCCGACAGCCCCGGATGTATCTGTGCCCGCTGTCCCCGCTGCAGACATGATCAGTCTTCCTGAGAGTCAAGGCAAGGGAAGCGACAGACCTGGACGATGTTCCCGGCTGTGTACTCAGAGCCTATGAGGACCAACTGGTAGAGGTATTCATATACAACTACAGCTTCTCCCTCTTACAAGCTGAAGTCCCAACCCGCTTCGAGAAGACGACCATCATCCTCGTAAGTGAGAAAGCACATGTAACGTGCCTAAATGACTACCGCCCAGTGGCTCCGACCTCAATAAACATGGAGTGATTTGAAAGGCTGGTTATGTCCCACATCAGCTCCAGTCTCCCAGCCTGACCTGATCCCTTATAATTTGCCTACTGATGTAACAGTTCCAGAACGTATGCCATACCCCAATCCCTGCACTCATCCCTGGGACATCTTGACCACAAGGACACTTACACCAGACTCCTGCTCACTGACTACAGCTCCACCTTCAATATCGTTATCCCCTTCAGACTAATCTCAAAATTCCGTGACCTTAGTCGCGGCTTCACCCTCTGCAACTTGATCCCCCGGTTTCAGACCAACAGACCACAATCTTTGAAGAGAGGTATCTGCACCTCGACCACACTCACACTCAACACTGGGTACCCCAAGGATGCATCCTCAGCCCCCTACTGTACTCCCTGTACACACACGGCTGTGTCCCTCAGCCCCCTACTGTACTCCCTGTCCACACGCGGCTGTGTTGACAAATTCCAAACAACGCCAGCTGCAAGTTCGCTGATGACATGCCCATGTAAATCGTGCTTTTCAAAAGTTCGCTTTTCCCCGCTTCCCTTTCCAAATGACCTACATTCGGACCTGTTTTCGCTAATCAAAACAAATCGAAAGAGGATTTTCACTTTTACGAAGATTGCCGAAATTTTTCCCATACAAATGAATGCTTCTTCACTTTACACCATATCGGCTTATGAAAGAATACTGTACTTCAAATCGCAGAGCAGTTAACATGTCACGCGAATAGAATGCTTTCAGTTGCCAGTATGCAGAATAACAGTAAGAGATACAGCTCATTCTAAGCTGGAAGAGACAATGGGTTGACCTTCCGCAACCTTTGCTGTAATAATTCCGTGATATGTATTGAAAGCCTATGGAGGGGGGTAGACAAGCTTGTTCAATAAAGGGAAACCTGTATATGTCTAAGACAATGTTTAAAGCGATTTTATCTCCCTGTCTCTCTGCCCTGAACGGTGGTCATCGTCTTATATTCGTTAATGGGATATGGGTATCACTGGCTGGGCCAGCATTACTTCACTTTTCTAGCTGCTTTTGAGAAGACCGTGAGCCACTGTAGTCCACGTGTTTTATTTGATTTGATTTGATTTATTTTAGTCAAATGTACAATGGAAAGCTTTGTTTTGTGAGTAGCGCAGGAACATGATAGTAGACAAAAAAACACAGCTCATGAGGTACTTCAACAGAGTGAGGCATATAAGGTTACAGCTGCACCGGAGATGTGCAAAACAAGATCGCTATTAGCAAGACTAGTATTATTTGAAGTTAGAGATGTCAATTCGTCAGTCTAATTACGGTAGGGAAGTAAGTGTTCCTGAGTATGCTGGTCCATGTTTTCAAGCCTCTCTATCTTCTTCCTGTTGGAATAGGTTGTCAGAGATCATTACCGGTTTGGGAGAGATTTTTTTAATGTTATCAGCCTTTCGGTGACAACAAGAAGTATAAATGGATGGAAGATTGCCTTCCGTAATGGTCTGTGCTGTGCACACAACCGTCTGTAGTTTTTTATGGTCCTGGGCAGAGCAGTTACCATATCACACGAATAGAATGCTTTCAGTTGCCAGTATGCAGAATAACAGTAGAGATACAGCTCATTCTAAGCTGGAAGAGACAATGTGTTGTGTTTCCTCAACCTTTGCTGTAATAATTCTGTGATATGTATTGAAACCCTATGGAGGGGGTGGGGGTAGGGGTGGGGGGGGGGGGGGGGGGGGAGACAAGCTTGTTCAATAAAGGACACAGACTGTTCCATCAACAAAAATCGATTCTTATTATATCATGCAGTTCAGTTGCAAGGAAAAGTGTTTTAATACAGTGGTTTTCTGAGATTTACAGGATATTCAGAAACATGTTTTTGTTTTCTCTTTGAATCTTATAGAAGAAACAGATTTCGGCCTTAAGACACGTGTCACAGACACACCAACTGTAATAGGACCACAGTGTCCAAATATAACCAAGGTCAGCGTATGGACCTGTCAAGAAACATGAGATAAAATGATATGCAAACATGAGATACAAACAGAAAATGGTGGAGAAACGAAATAAAAACATGAAGAAGTATCTGCAGAGAGAAACAGAGTTAACATATTGATTATGATGTGACATTTCTGAAAAGTCAAAGGTTAATTCTATGCATCTCTGCTCAAATTCTGCCATATTTGTTGAGTTTTGCCCCAGCTCTTTCGATTTCTTTTTCTTTCTGAACTGCGACAAATTGTCTGATCTGAATGTTAACAGCAAAGCCCCTGTCTCACTTGGATCTCGAGTAATTTGTTATGGACATTAAATGAAAAATTACAAAGTTCCTATGTTTGACAAGGCTCTAAATATTGATGATGTATTGGATTGTGAAAACGTGCCATGAAAATGTTGAAACAAAAACAGAAGTTGCTTCTAAAGCTCAGTAGGTCTGGCAGCATCCGTGCAGAGAAATCACAGTTAACGTTTCAGGTTCAGTGATGCTTCATCAGAACTGATGGGAGCTAGGAAAATGTTGGTTGATATGCAGAAGGGGCTGGACAGCTTTTAATGGAGATTGTTAGTGGCTAAACATAGAGGGTGTGTAATGGAAGGCGATGTGAGAACTAGGCCTGGTGTATTATTGGTCGGGGGCAAGGACATTCGGGAGTTCTGGGCTGAAAATTATTGAACTTGATTTTGAGTCTGAAGGGCTGTAGGGTCTTCACACGGTAAATGAGGCGTTGTTCTTCCAGTTTGCATAGACTTTTCCTGGAACACTGCAGCAAGCCTGACGTAGAGATATTAGCCAGGGAACAGGATGCGGTATTAAACTGGCAGGCAACTGGAAGCTCAGGGTCATTTGTATAGGTATACTTTGGATGTTCAGTGAAGCGGTCACCCAGGCTACTGTTAGTTTCCCCAATGTAGAGAAGACCACATTGTGAGAAGCGAATCGAGTAGACTAATTGTGGGAAATGTCAGTAAGGTGTTGCTTCATCGGTATGGTGTGGTTGGGCCCTTGGATAGTGAGAAAGGAGGACAGAAGTGCGAACATGTTACACTTTTGGCAGGGGCAAGTGAAGTGGACCTGTGGTGGGGGTGAGGGTGGGGTAATGGGAGTGAATAAAGAGTGAACCAGGGTGTCCTCATCCCTCCAGAAGGCGGACAATTTTGAGGAGGAAAATATGTATCTGGAGATGGCACCTTGCTGGAGGTGGGGGAAATGGCGGCTGATGATCCACTTCATTTGAATGCTGGTGGGATGGTAGGCCAGGACAAGAGGAATTCTCTCGCTGTTGCAGGAGGGTAGAGAGACGGTGAGAATAGAAATGCAAGAGATGGGTCAGACCTGGTTGAGGGCCCTCTCGAGAACAGTGCTGGGAAATTCTCAGTTGAGGAAGAAGATGGACATTTTGGGAATTGACATCATCAGACGCAATGCGGTGGAGACAGTAAAATTATTGGAATGGAATGGAGTATTAGCAAGAAACAGGTTGTGAGGGTGTATACTCCAGGTAGCAGTGACAATCGGTTGGTTAATACTGGATATTAGTGGCCTGTCGATCCCCAGAAATGGAAACAAAGATGCCGAGGAAAGGAAGTGATGAGTCAGAGAAAGACGAGGTGAAAGTGAGGGAGGGATGCAAATTGGAAGTGAGATCAATGATTTTTTTTCAAATTCAGGACAAGACAGAGAAGCTTAATCGATGATATAATCTATGCATTGGAGAAAGAGTTGTGGATGGGTCTGGAATAGAAGTGGAACAGGGAATAGTCTATGTACCCCTTGAAGAAACAGGTATGACTGGAGCCCACGAGTGTATCCATGCACCCCCTCTGTGTGGCAGGAGTAGGCTGAAGCAATGGGTCTGCCCGGGCAGTTCTGTTTGTGGATTTTCAGGAGGAGATAGAAGTGAGCTCTGCTATCAGAGGACCATCAGCTTGGGGACCGTTAGGTGGGGGCAATTATCATTGTTGATACAATGGCCTGATGTGCCATGGTCGGGACCAGCAGGTGATATGAGGAGATAACTGAGAGCTGGCCCTCAGTCTCTGCAATGTAGAGGTCAGTCCACCAGACTACAGCAGCATCACCCTTACCAGCACAGGCTGAATGACAAAGTCAGGTTTGGATCAACGCACACGGCATACAGCCTATTCAGAGGGTGATTTGTTGGATTCGGTGAGGGGATGCAGAGAAATTAAGACAACCAATGTCACATCGAACATTCTCAATGAACAGATTGAGTTCAAGTAAACCACAGAGGGAGAGGTCCAGGTGGAGGAAGAGTATTGGAGCTCGGCGAAGAGTCTGTGGAACAGGGAACAGAACCTTTGCCCAAAGAAATGGGCACCGAGGAGAAGATGCTGGGAGAAGAGTTCAACGTCATGCCGTACCGAAATTCATTGAAGTCGGGGCACAGTGGGATAACGCTGAGACCATTGTTAAGTACAGAACATTCAACATCAGAGTGTGGAAGGGTAGGAGGGAGGGTGAAGGTACGACAGGAGGTGCATTTGGGGGAGGGGATGCAGTCAGAGTGCAGGGCAAGGGTGGGGAGTCAGGTTCCAAGGGGTCATAGGCATCTCTGTGTTATTGCATCTTGTGTGCCTCATAGATCTGGTGAGCATGGCGAATGAGCTGGAGAAAGAAATAGAATTGGGGAGTGGTGCAGCCTTGAGCCAATGAGATGTGATGCTGTTGCACAGATAAAATGTTGATACCACTGGCACTGCAATCACATGATCAGTCCTCAGGAAGTAACTGAATGAAAATGAACGTAATCTTATTGTAATGCCCTGATTTCATTGGAGTGACACTCAATCAGCAAAGTCTTACTTTTCTGAGATTTTTGACAAAACTGTGAAAACATAATAAATGTTGATGTTATTAACAGGACAAAGTCATTCATGGTTTTGGAAGGTATTAGCAAGGGCAGAGTTTATTTGTTATTCTCAAAAGCTCTGGGGAAGGTGTCATCGTTCAGTGAGGAAATTACCAGAACAGAATTTCCTCCGATTCCCATTGACCCCTGTTTACTCAAGGTCCGTGATGCCACATGAATCAAATAATACTTTGATGCAAGGGAAGTTACTCTGATCTCACCTTCAAAGAGGTAAACCGTTAAAATAATAAAAAGCAAAAGTGTAAAACACGGCTTGTTTGAACAATGTGCTCACTGTACTCACAATGTTTAAGGGAAAACTGATGCATGGACTTCTGATTTTGAGGAAAGGTTCATCCTATTTGTGATGAGGCTGTTTGGTTATGCACTGTGACACCGAGACAGAAAGATACTCCACTCTGGACCATGGGGAACAAAACCATCCTGTTCATGGTGCATCAGACAGTGACAGACACACACTATTGTCTGTTCCAATTGGACATTGATCATCCCAAGCTCAACATTCACTGATGATCAAGAGCAGAACAGAATCCAGTGGCTCCCATCCTCCCAGTTGGAAATCAAAAAGGGAATGCGATGGTCAGATGAAGTGGGAGTAATTGGGGAATTGGTGTAACTTACGGTGGAAGTGACAGAAGGATGGTGTAAAGGGAAATAATCAGTGGAAGAGCATGTACCAGCAGAAGGGGTAGTGCAAGGGAAGTAGGAGTGTGAGGAAAGAATAGGACGAAGGAGGAAGAATGACGGATGAAGTTTTAGTGACAAGGAAAATCTTGTTTTTGGGGAAGCGGGATTGGATGCGAAAACATCACTGTTCAGGAAAATCGAGATCAGGTTTCCATTCAAAATTAAGAAAAGATTTCATGTTCTTTCTTTTCTATCACTTGATTCTTGTTAAGATGATACATGTACTCTATCTTTCCGAATCAAGTGCAGAGGATTTTTTTTTCTTGTCTTGTGTGGTGTTTCAACATTTTTGATTTTTCTTTACAGTATGTATTTGCTTCCAATTCAAGGTAGACATGAGAATATGATTTGATCTCCTTCAGTTTGTCCATAACATAGAATTTAATTGAGTATTTATCCTCATCACACTAGCTGATTTAAACAAACAATGAATTAGTCTGTGTCCATCCTGCAGATGAAAAATGTCTCCAGCTCTGGCTATTGCAGTGCCTCCAAAAGGTTAATGTTCCAGCGCAAGATGCCAAAACCTAGTTCATCCTAAATTATTTCCAAGCTTTATGTATAAAACATGCAAAGTGTAAAAGATGAATTCAACTCTGTGTCAAACTGGTTATTTCTGGCTTCCTCATAAAAGATGTTAACCAAATCACTCTGTAAATTGATCAAAATAAGAAAAAAACAGAGACTGGAATTCTCAAATCTTCCTCTGAATAACATCTGGGAAACAGGAAGGAAATCACGTTTTGTTTGTGTTATTCATAAATGACGATGGTGAGCATGTGGAAAATGCGGGGTGGGGGCAGTGGAATGCTGACCAATGTTGTGGATGACACAAAGCTGAGCTGAGTGGCTCACAATCAGGAGAATATAAATAGATTATTCAGATAGCCAGATGAATGGCCGATGAAATGTAACACTAATAAATGTGGGATGATGCATGTCAGATGTAATAAGACAAGTGAGTACTCAAACTATGAATGGGGAGGGCTAAATTTGCTCGTTTTTTCTTTGCAGCAGGGAAGGTTGAGGAGGGAATCTGCTACAGGTATACTGGAGTATAGGGGTATGGAGAAGATGAACAATCAGAAGCTGTTTCTCTTCGTCAAAGGGTCAAAAACAAAGGAACGCATTTTTGAAGTGAAAGGCAGGGATTAGAGAGAGGACTTGTGGAATGTGTTTCGTACTGAGAGGGTGGTATGAATCTGGAATGCATTGTCTAGGAGGGCCGTTGAGAGAGGTAACCGCACAAACACTTAAAAAGCCTTTGGATGTGCACTTGCTGGTGCAGACATGACATACCTTTAATTCGTTTCATGATTCTATGCGTTGGCAGCCATGAATGCTCTGATATATTCTGAAGCAATAAGCAATGGCAGTTGCTGGTTTGTTCCTTTAACTAGACACAGTAAGTGGCGCGATCACAAACCAGAATCATCTCATGGAGTTCCAGCATCCAAGCCATCTCTGGGAACATCCAGGGTAATTCACATGCTCAGTGCAAGCATTGTCTAACAACAACACGAGCATTTTTCCAGCTGTTTACCACCACTATTATAGCTACAGCAATGTCATGGACACAGATTTTTCTTCAATATAATGCAGACTTCTAGCAATGAGGGTGCTATTTCTCTGAAGCATAATAAATTACTTCCCAGATATTCACTTTGATGAAAAGCAAGTTTTCCTGTGTTTTGCTGCCAGTTATTTATCACAGAATTCCCCACTCCACTCCATCCCTTCAATATTTACCCTTTAATATTTTCTTGTACATTGTCTTCCTGATCTCTCACACCTCAATCCCTCACATACCCCATACTCTCCATCCTCATTTGTTAATCGCTGATAAACCTGAGCCTCATCTCTATCATTTATTCCAACTTCCATCTCACAATGTGAACTGATAGGATTCCTTCCCTCAGCATGGTCATTCGACTGGCCATGCCTGATTTGGCTATTCATCTCGACTTTCTACTCAGTTTCTGACCCGCTGCTTTGGTTACCAAACTCCTGGTTAATTAGTTTAAATCCATTCGACAAACACGAGCAAAGCTCCCCAAAAGGATGTTGTTGCTCCTCCAGTTAAGATGCATTCTGTCTTTTTTGTACAAGTCCCACTTGTCCTGGAAGAATTCCCAATAATCCAATAACCTGAAACCATCAACCCTGAACTAGCTTTTTACCAACATGTTAAACTATACCGCCGTCCTAATCCTTACCTCTTTTCCATATGGCACGGGGAGTAATTCAGAGATTACAGAGGATTGTTCTGTCTCTCTCTCTCTCTCTCACTCACGCACTCACACACACAATAAGACAGACTCCATGTTACTTTGCAGAAGAATACCAATAACTTTAAAAATAATCAGAATGATAACTTGAATGAAGGATTTAGTTAAAGAAAGGACGAGAGAAATTGCATTTCTTCTGGATGTCAGTTTGAGTTGGAGAGTTCATTTTCCGATGGATCATCACTATCCTCGTGAACATTATCAGTGAGACTCCGGTGAAATGTTATGTCCCACTTGCTATTTAAGTGTTTAGGTTTCCTTGAGTCAGTGATGTAATTTCCAGGATTGGTGATTTCATGCCTGGTCCTTTTCCTCAGAGAGTGTTAGATGGAATCAAAATCGATGTGTTTGTTTATAGAGTTCCGGTTGGATTGCCATGCTTCTAAGAATTCTCGTGCGTGTCTTTCTTTGGCTGGTTCTAGATGGATGTGCAGACCCAGTCAAAATGATATACTTCCTCATCCGTATGTTAGGACCTAGTGATAGTGGGTCATGTCTTTTTTCTGGCTAGTTGTTGTTCATGCATCCAGATGGCTCGTTTTCTGCCTGTTTTTCCGACGTAGTGCTTGTTACAGTTCTTGCAAGGCTTATTCTTCCTGGAGCAGAACAGACAAAGATGCGAACTTATCGCGGTGCTCAAAAGTATGAAGAAAGTTGCAGAGTAAAACAGGAAAACTCTGTTTCCGTTAGTTGGCATTACAGCATCAAGGAGTTCTAATTTCAATATGGTCAGCAAAAGAGCTGGGACTGAGATACATAAATACTTCTTTATTGAGAGAGTTCTTAGGATTTGGATTAGACTGCCTGGGAGAGTTGTAGATGACGATTCAATAAAGAATTGGATATATATTTGTAAATTATAAATTTAATGGGCTACAGAGATAGGGCTGGAAAATGGAAGGTGCTTGGGAAACATTACTGGAGCTGGTGCACACACAGCGGCCAATGGCCTCGTCCTGTACTTTAAAGGCTTGCACTCTATCATGTGTCTGATGCAAATAAAAATCAGTATCGGATTATTTCCCGTTTTAAGTGCTCGCAAATATCTGATTATTTGGTGCAGGATAAACATTTAAAATGCAAAAAAAATTACAAGGTCAGTCTCATTATGTAGTCTATTTATTTCTCAGAACATGAATATTTTAAATGTTATGGTCTGATAACGAAAACAAATATATCATTGCTTTGGCACAAATGTCTTTGAAAATGTCTGACTTTTCCCTCACGCCAAAATATGTCCTTTTTCTTTTCACTGTCCACATTTCATATTAAGTCGCATTCTTTCTAAAAATCGGAAGTTTGGAAATTATTCTTCGCTAAAATTTGATAATGTAATCATTCACAGTGCATGTTTAATTATTGCCATTTCTAAATTGCTGGCTATTAGCTGAAGCTCGTACATTTCACTGAGAAATT
This sequence comes from Chiloscyllium punctatum, assembly GCF_047496795.1. Lineage (NCBI taxonomy): Eukaryota > Metazoa > Chordata > Chondrichthyes > Orectolobiformes > Hemiscylliidae > Chiloscyllium > Chiloscyllium punctatum. The sequence goes on from NC_092788.1 coordinate 38,142,798, forward strand.
TAACTGATTGATTATATATAAATGTATATGAATGCTAATTCTATTTGATTGTCCAATCGTTTACTCTCTCTGAACATGTAATCATTCAGAAGCCGACCATTTTCAAAATGTTGGAGTGGCAATGCATTGTTTTGAATCCTGACATTGAATGTATAATTCAGATCATAACAGTTACGTACCATGTTCTTTATTCAAAGTAAAATAAAATGGGCATTCTTTATTTTTGTGTTACAAAAAATTGATAGGAGTTTATCCTTTACTCCCATAAATATAGAATCGACCTAATTGTTTTCAGAGATTATAGTTCAGTTGAATAATCATACTTCATATCTCATTTTTGCCCAATTCACGAAACATAGCTAACAGTTGATTATTGTTCGGGTCAGTAAACTCAACACCTTGCAATGAGCTACACTAAAAATGGCTTCCAAAAGATTTGGAATCATTTCCAGTGTTACTGGAATTCACAGTTGCCTGTGATGCTGAGTGACACACTGACCTGCTCCTAAATCTGTGCAAAGAGTTTCTAACCTGGGTCAGGGCAGTTAGTCAAACATTTCTTCACAACAAATAATTTGGAATCCACCCTGGGAAAGGTGGGAGCTCGCTAACAGATATCACTGGTCTCAGTGTAGCTACAAATAATGTCCAAATTAGATATCAATGGCTGACCAGCAACCAGGTTTTATAAAACCATCTTCAGTCAGAGCCTGGCCCAGTGGGCAGATGTGTCGCCATGCAGTGTCAGAATCACACCGCACAACTTACTGATGGGGCTGACACCTGGCCTACCTCCCAGACTCTATACATCTGCACCCTGGACCAGATGCTGGGAATTAGACGTTAAAAAGTTGACAGTCTGATACACTATCTTGAGTCTCACAAAGAAACCTCTGAAACCATACCCAATAAATGTCACCTTCATTATCACCAGTATCAAAATGAAATTTTACATCTCTGTGGATGGCCAGAGATTAATACATGGTTCACCAAACAGAATATATCTGAAGAAAACAGCAGCAAATGGCAGGCCAAGAAGCACGTTAATAACTGAACTTGGCGGATTCTGTTTGGTGTGTGGTGACCTTCACATATTGTACTGGCACTTAAGTGACTGTAACAATGCACAACGTAAATGTAAGTTTTGACCTAACACCTCGTCAAAGCTTCCTGATCTCACACACATCACTCCCTCACACACTCAAGAATTGATGAGCACCTGCAAGCTTGGTGAAACAGGAATCATAGTACAGGCCCTTCAGCCCTTGGAGTCCTGCCGACATTTTATCCTGTTCTAAAATCAGACTAACCTACATACCTTTCATTATACGATCATTCATGTGCCTATCCACACACCCACACTCTCTGTGTAAGGAACCTACCTCGGACATCTCCCATAAATATTCCTCCAATTACCTTAAAATCATGCCCCCTCATCATAGCCATTTCCGTCCTGGGTGAAAGTTTCTGGCTATCCACTCTATCTATGCCTCTAATCATCTTGTCCACCTCTATCAAGTCATGTTCCATTCTTTTACGTTCCAATGAGAAAAAAACCTAGTTCCCTGAATTTTCTTTGCAAGACCTGCCCTCCAGTCCAAGCAGCGTCCTGATAAATTTCCTCAGTACACTCACCAATGCTTCCACATCTTTCATATAACGAGGCGACCAGGACGGAACGCAACATTCTAAGTGTGATCTCACCAGGGTTCCATAGAGCTGCAGCATAACCTCACTGCTTATACTCAACCCCCATGCTAATGAAAACATCATCCGGCTTCTTAAGAACCTTATACCTGGGTGGCAACTTTGAGGGAGTTAGGACATGGATCATCAGATCCCACTGTTTTTCCACAATGTATGAATCCTACATTTAACCGTGTATTATGCATTCAAATTTGATCTTCCAAACTGAATCGCTTCACAATTTTCCAGGTTGAACTCCAACTGTATCTTATCAGCCCAGTTCAGCATCCTGTCAATGTCCTGTGCAAACTCCAATAGCCCTCCACACTACCCACAATTCCATCATACTTTGTTAATTTGAAAAACTTACTCATCTACCTTCCCTCTTCCTCATCGAAGTCATTTATAAATATCACAAACAGCAGAGGCCCCAGAACCGATCCCAATGGATCACCAATGGTCACCGACCTCCAGACTGAATACTTGCCATTTACCATCCCCCTCTGTCTTCTATGGACCAGTCCATTCTGCATCAAGACAGGCCGGTTTCCCTGTATCTGATGCGTCCTTACTTTCTGAATGAACCTCCCATGGGGAAATTTACCAAACGCCTGATTAAAAACCATGTACTCCACATCCACTACTCTCGCTTCTTCAATGTGTTTGATCCCATCCTCAAATAATTCAGTGAGGTTTGTGAGGCATGACCTGCCCCTCACAAAGCCATGCTGACTATTTCTAACCAAACTATGATTTACAAGTAATCATAAATTCTGTCTCTCAGAATCCTCTCCAAAACTTTGCAAAATGCTGATGTAAACTGACTGGTCTGTAATTCTCTGGATTAACTTTATTCCACTTCCTGAACAAGGGAGTAACATTTGCCTCCCTCCAATCATCTGGCACGACTCCAATGGAGAGTGAGGACGCAAAGATCATCTCCAAAGGTGCAATAATCTCTTCCCTCTCTTCCTCTAGTAAGCCAGGGTGGATCCCGTCTCGCCTAGGAGATTTATCTATCCCTATGTTTGTATTTCAATCAGTCTGTACTTCACCTCACCATGTCGACTCACTGTCCAACTATCTGATTGACTGCTTTCCATTTCAGGGCTCGAAACAGTGCTGCTTTCCTGAACACATATGGTTCCCTATAACCTGTTAATCATGGAATGGAAAACATGGGAAGGCACCAATGCCTTCCTGATGAAAGGCTGATGCCCAAAGCTTTGACTCTCCTGCTCCTCAAATGTCACCTGATATGTTGTGCTTTTCCAGCGCCATACTTTTTGACTCTGATCACCAGCATCTGCAGTCCTCACTTTCTCCATTACAAAGGGCTGTCCCCTCTACACACTCAGCAGGCAATTAATCAGCAGAAATTCGCTGTATTTAGAGCTGACCGTTCAGTTCTGGAAAGTTGCATTTGATGAATACATTTACTGAAAACGAAATTCCTATTCAACAAATATTCATTCAGTCCCAGAGTTACAGTTTTGTTTCATGAATTAGGCAGCTTGATAACGAGCAGTCAATGACTGAAGAACTCCGAAGTACAGAGTATTCTAGGTGATATATTCGAGGGTGGATGTGCTTTCCCTTAATGTTGGGTATGTTATCGGACAGAGAGATGTGATAAGGGAACGCGGTGACACGTGGAATTGTGACATTTTTGCCATTACAAAGATGTGCTTGAGGGAGGTCAGGGCTGACAACTCAATATTCTGCGGTGCAAGAACTATAGGTAGCACAGGAGAGGGGTAAAGGAAGAGGTGGTGATGCATTATTAGTCATTATGGAGTCAGTTGCTGCAGTAAGAAGGGAATTAAATCGGAAAGAGAAGCTTAAAGCAGGTACAAATTGAGCAGGTCAATGGAGGCAACTCCCATATGTGTAGGGCTAAACTTAAAACGGAAGTAGAAGCGTAAATATGAGGCTTGATAAAACATTAGCGGGTAGTATGAGCGGGTTGAGAGAGATAGGGAGTAGTTTATGATTTGGAAGGGACTTAGAGATTTTGGGAGGCGTGTAGGGTTTGGAGTGGATTAGAGGGATAGGGAGGCGTGCAGTGTTTGTGAGAGTTGTGGAGTAGTATAGGGTTTGAAGAAGGTTGGAGAGATAGAGAAGAGTTACGGATTGGAGGGGGTTAGACGGATAGGGAAATGTGTAGGTTTAGAGGGTTTAGAGAGATAGGGAGGCGTGCAGGGTTTGAGAGAGATACGGAGTAGCATAGGGTTTGGAACAGGTTAGTGAGATAGGGAAGGGTGTAGGGATTGGATGTGACTAGATAGATAGGGAAAGGGTTTGGTGGGGTTGAGTAAGTAGGGAGAAGTGTAGGGTTTAGAGGGTTCAGAAATATAGGGAGGAGAGCAGGGTTTAGAATGGGTTAAGGAGATAGAGTGTGGTGCAGGGGCTAGAGTAGGTTGAAGAGATAAGGAAGGGAGTAGTGATTGGAGGAGTTTAGAGAGTTAGGAAGGGGTGCAGTATTTGGGAAGGGTTAAGGAGATAGGGAGGGGTGTCGGGTTTGGAGGAAGTTAGAGAGATATAAAAGGGGTACAGTGCATGGAGGGTGTTATAGAGATAGCAAAGGAAGTAGGGGCTGGAGGAAGTTATATAGATGGGATGGGTGGAAGTTTTGGAGGAGGTTATAGAGATAGAGAGGAATGTAGGGTTTGGGGAAGGAAAGAGAGATAGTGAAGGGGGTAAGTTTGGAGGAGGTTTGAAGCTCATTGTGTCAGATCAAATACTGACACAGAAACCACCTGCTGACCCCCCTCCCTCAGCCTCACGGTGTCAGATCAAACACTGACACAGAAACCTCCTGCTGACCCCCCCCTCCCTCAGCCTCACGGTGTCAGATCAAACACTGACACAGAAACCTCCTGCTGACTCCCCTCCCTCACGGTGTCAGATCAAACACTGACACAGAAAACTCCTGCTGACCCCCCTCCCTCAGCCTCACGGTGTCAGATCAAACACTGACACAGAAACCTCCTGCTGACCCCCCTCCCGCAGTCTCACGGTGTCAGATCAAACACTGACACAGAAACCTCCTGCTGACCCCCCCCTCCCTCAGCCTCACGGGGTCAGATCAAACACTGACACAGAAACCTCCTGCTGACCCCCCTCCCTCAGCCTCACGGTGTCAGGTCAAACACTGACACAGAAACCTCCTGATGACCCCCCTCCCTCAGCCTCACGGTGTCAGATCAAACACTGACACAGAAACCTCCTGCTGACCCCCCCCCTCCCTCAGCCTCACGGGGTCAGATCAAACACTGACACAGAAACCTCCTGCTGACCCCCCTCCCTCAGCCTCACGGTGTCAGATCAAACACTGACACAGAAACCTCCTGCTGACCCCCCCCCTCCCTCAGCCTCACGGGGTCAGATCAAACACTGACACAGAAACCTCCTGCTGACCCCCCCTCCCTCAGCCTCACGGGGTCAGATCAAACACTGACACAGAAACCTCCTACTGACCCCCCCCTCCCTCAGCCTCACGGTGTCAGATCAAACACTGACACAGAAACCTCCTGCTGACTCCCCTCCCTCAGCCTCACGGTGTCAGATCAAACACTGACACAGAAACCTCCTGCTGACCCCCCTCCCTCAGCCTCACGGTGTCAGATCAAACACTGACACAGAAACCTCCTGCTGACCCCCCTCCCTCAGCCTCACGGTGTCAGATCAAACACTGACACAGAAACCTCCTGCTGACCCCCCCCCCCCCTCACGGTGTCAGATCAAACACTGACACAGAAACCTCCTGCTGACCCCCCTCCCTCAGCCTCACGGGGTCAGATCAAACACTGACACAGAAACATCCTGCTGACCCCCCTCCCTCAGCCTCACGGGGTCAGATCAAACACTGACACAGAAACCTCCTGCTGACCCCCCTCCCTCAGCCTCACGGTGTCAGATCAAACACTGACACAGAAACCTCCTGCTGACCCCCCTCCCTCAGCCTCACGGTGTCAGATCAAACACTGACACAGAAACCTCCTGCTGACCCCCCCCCCCTCCCTCACGGTGTCAGATCAAACACTGACACAGAAACCTCCTGCTGACTCCCCTCCCTCAGCCTCACGATGTCAGATCAAACACTGACACAGAAACCTCCTGCCGACCCCCCTCCCTCAGCCTCACGGGGTCAGATCAAACACTGACACAGAAACCTCCTGCTGACCCCCCCCCCCCCCCCTCAGCCTCACGGGGTCAGATCAAACACTGACACAGAAACCTCCTGCTGACCCCCCTCCCTCAGCCTCACGGTGTCAGATCAAACACTGACACAGAAACCACCTGCTGACCCCCCCCTCCCTCACCCTCACGGTGTCAGATCAAACACTGACACAGAAACCTCCTGCTGACCCCCCTCCCCTCAGCCTCACGGTGTCAGATCAAACACTGACACAGAAACCTCCTGCTGACCCCCCTCCCACCCTCAGCCTCACGGTGTCAGATCAAACACTGACACAGAAACCTCCTGCTGACCCTCCTCCCTCAGCCTCACGGTGTCAGATCAAACACTGACACAGAAACCTCCTGCAGACCCCCCCCCCTCCCTCAGCCTCACGGTGTCAGATCAAACACTGACACAGAAACCTCCTGCTGACCCCCCTCCCTCCCTCAGCCTCACGGTGTCAGATCAAACACTGACACAGAAACCTCCTGCAGACCCCCCCCCCTCCCTCAGCCTCACGGTGTCAGATCAAACACTGACACAGAAACCTCCTGCTGACCCCCCCCTCCCTCAGCCTCACGGTGTCAGATCAAACACTGACACAGAAACCTCCTGATGACCCCCCTCCCTCAACCTCACGGTGTCAGATCAAACACTGACACAGAAACCTCCTGCTGACCCACCCCTCCCTCAGCCTCACGGGGTCAGATCAAACACTGACACAGAAACCTCCTGCTGACCCCCCTCCCTCAGCCTCACGGTGTCAGATCAAACACTGACACGGAAACCTCCTGCTGACCCCCCTCCCTCAGCCTCACGGTGTCAGATCAAACACTGACACAGAAACCTCCTGCTGACCCCCCCACCCCTCCCTCACGGTGTCAGATCAAACACTGACACAGAAACCTCCTGATGACCCCCCTCCCTCAGCCTCACGGTGTCAGATCAAACACTGACACAGAAACCTCCTGCTGACCCCCCCCTCCCTCAGCCTCACGGGGTCAGATCAAACACTGACACGGAAACCTCCTGCTGACCCCCTCCCTCAGCCTCACGGTGTCAGATCAAACACTGACACAGAAACCTCCTGCTGACCCCCCCCTCCCTCAGCCTCACGGGGTCAGATCAAACACTGACACGGAAACCTCCTGCTGACCCCCTCCCTCAGCCTCACGGTGTCAGATCAAACACTGACACAGAAACCTCCTGCTGACCCCCCCCCTCCCTCAGCCTCACAGGGTCAGATCAAACACTGACACAGAAACCTCCTGCTGACCCCCCTCCCCTCAGCCTCACGGTGTCAGATCAAACACTGACACAGAAACCTCCTGCTGACCCCCCTCCCACCCTCAGCCTCACGGTGTCAGATCAAACACTGACACAGAAACCTCCTGCAGACCCCCCCCCTCCCTCAGCCTCACGGTGTCAGATCAAACACTGACACAGAAACCTCCTGCTGACCCCCCTCCCTCAGCCTCACGGTGTCAGATCAAACACTGACACAGAAACCTCCTGCTGACCCCCCCCTCCCTCAGCCTCACGGTGTCAGATCAAACACTGACACAGAAACCTCCTGATGACCCCCCTCCCTCAACCTCACGGTGTCAGATCAAACACTGACACAGAAACCTCCTGCTGACCCACCCCTCCCTCAGCCTCACGGGGTCAGATCAAACACTGACACAGAAACCTCCTGCTGACCCCCCTCCCTCAGCCTCACGGTGTCAGATCAAACACTGACACAGAAACCTCCTGATGACCCCCCTCCCTCAGCCTCACGGTGTCAGATCAAACACTGACACGGAAACCTCCTGCTGACCCCCCTCCCTCAGCCTCACGGTGTCAGATCAAACACTGACACAGAAACCTCCTGATGACCCCCCCCTCCCTCAGCCTCACGGTGTCAGATCAAACACTGACACAGAAACCTCCTGCTGACCCCACCCCCTCCCTCACGGTGTCAGATCAAACACTGACACAGAAACCTCCTGCTGACCCCCCCCCCTCCCTCAGCCTCACAGGGTCAGATCAAACACTGACACAGAAACCTCCTGCTGACCCCCCTCCCTCAGCCTCACGGTGTCAGATCAAACACTGACACAGAAACCTCCTGCTGACTCCCCTCCCTCAGCCTCACGGTGTCAGATCAAACACTGACACAGAAACCTCCTGCTGACCCCCCCCTCCCTCAGCCTCACGGTGTCAGATCAAACACTGACACAGAAACCTCCTGCTGACCCCCCCCTCACGGTGTCAGATCAAACACTGACACAGAAACCTCCTGCTGACCCCCCTCCCTCAGCCTCACGGGGTCAGATCAAACACTGACACAGAAACCTCCTGCTGAACCCCCTGCCTCAGCCTCACGGTGTCAGATCAAACACTGACACAGAAACCTCCTGCTGACCCCCCCCTCCTCACGGTGTCAGATCAAACACTGACACAGAAACCTCCTGCTGACCCCCCTCCCTCAGCCTCACGGTGTCAGATCAAACACTGACACAGAAACCTCCTGCTGACCTCCCTCCCTCAGCCTCACGGGGTCAGATCAAACACTGACACAGAAACCTCCTGCTGACCCCCCTCCCTCAGCCTCACGGTGTCAGATCAAACACTGACACAGAAACCTCCTGCTGACCCCCCTCCCTCAGCCTCACGGGGTCAGATCAAACACTGACACAGAAACCTCCTGCTGACCCCCCTCCCTCCCTCAGCCTCACGGTGTCAGATCAAACACTGACACGGAAACCTCCTGCTGACCCCCCCCCCTCCCTCAGCCTCACGGTGTCAGATCAAACACTGACACAGAAACCTCCTGCTGACCCCACCCCCTCCCTCACGGTGTCAGATCAAACACTGACACAGAAACCTCCTGCTGACCCCCCTCCCTCAGCCTCACGGTGTCAGATCAAACACTGACACAGAAACCTCCTGCTGACCCCCCTCCCTCAGCCTCACGGTGTCAGATCAAACACTGACACAGAAACCTCCTGCTGACCCCCCCCTCCCTCAGCCTCACGGCGTCAGATCAAACACTGACACAGAAACCTCCTGCTGACCCCCCCCTCCCTCAGCCTCACGGTGTCAGATCAAACACTGACACAGAAACCTCCTGATGACCCCCCTCCCTCAGCCTCACGGTGTCAGATCAAACACTGACACAGAAACCTCCTGCTGACCCCCCCCTCCCTCAGCCTCACGGGGTCAGATCAAACACTGACACAGAAACCTCCTGCTGACCCCCCTCCCTCAGCCTCACGGTGTCAGATCAAACACTGACACAGAAACCTCCTGCTGACCCCCCCCTCCCTCAGCCTCACGGGGTCAGATCAAACACTGACACGGAAACCTCCTGCTGACCCCCTCCCTCAGCCTCACGGTGTCAGATCAAACACTGACACAGAAACCTCCTGCTGACCCCCCTCCCTCAGCCTCACGGTGTCAGATCAAACACTGACACGGAAACCTCCTGCTGACCCCCCCCCCTCAGACTCACGGTGTCAGATCAAACACTGACACAGAAACCTCCTGCTGACCCCCCCCCTCCCTCAGCCTCACAGGGTCAGATCAAACACTGACACAGAAACCTCCTGCTGACCCCCCTCCCCTCAGCCTCACGGTGTCAGATCAAACACTGACACAGAAACCTCCTGCTGACCCCCCTCCCACCCTCAGCCTCACGGTGTCAGATCAAACACTGACACAGAAACCTCCTGCAGACCCCCCCCCTCCCTCAGCCTCACGGTGTCAGATCAAACACTGACACAGAAACCTCCTGCTGACCCCCCTCCCTCAGCCTCACGGTGTCAGATCAAACACTGACACAGAAACCTCCTGCTGACCCCCCCCTCCCTCAGCCTCACGGTGTCAGATCAAACACTGACACAGAAACCTCCTGATGACCCCCCTCCCTCAACCTCACGGTGTCAGATCAAACACTGACACAGAAACCTCCTGCTGACCCACCCCTCCCTCAGCCTCACGGGGTCAGATCAAACACTGACACAGAAACCTCCTGCTGACCCCCCTCCCTCAGCCTCACGGTGTCAGATCAAACACTGACACAGAAACCTCCTGATGACCCCCCTCCCTCAGCCTCACGGTGTCAGATCAAACACTGACACGGAAACCTCCTGCTGACCCCCCTCCCTCAGCCTCACGGTGTCAGATCAAACACTGACACAGAAACCTCCTGATGACCCCCCCCTCCCTCAGCCTCACGGTGTCAGATCAAACACTGACACAGAAACCTCCTGCTGACCCCACCCCCTCCCTCACGGTGTCAGATCAAACACTGACACAGAAACCTCCTGCTGACCCCCCCCCCCTCCCTCAGCCTCACAGGGTCAGATCAAACACTGACACAGAAACCTCCTGCTGACCCCCCTCCCTCAGCCTCACGGTGTCAGATCAAACACTGACACAGAAACCTCCTGCTGACTCCCCTCCCTCAGCCTCACGGTGTCAGATCAAACACTGACACAGAAACCTCCTGCTGACCCCCCCCTCCCTCAGCCTCACGGTGTCAGATCAAACACTGACACAGAAACCTCCTGCTGACCCCCCCCTCACGGTGTCAGATCAAACACTGACACAGAAACCTCCTGCTGACCCCCCTCCCTCAGCCTCACGGGGTCAGATCAAACACTGACACAGAAACCTCCTGCTGAACCCCCTGCCTCAGCCTCACGGTGTCAGATCAAACACTGACACAGAAACCTCCTGCTGACCCCCCCCTCCTCACGGTGTCAGATCAAACACTGACACAGAAACCTCCTGCTGACCCCCCTCCCTCAGCCTCACGGTGTCAGATCAAACACTGACACAGAAACCTCCTGCTGACCTCCCTCCCTCAGCCTCACGGGGTCAGATCAAACACTGACACAGAAACCTCCTGCTGACCCCCCTCCCTCAGCCTCACGGTGTCAGATCAAACACTGACACAGAAACCTCCTGCTGACCCCCCTCCCTCAGCCTCACGGGGTCAGATCAAACACTGACACAGAAACCTCCTGCTGACCCCCCTCCCTCCCTCAGCCTCACGGTGTCAGATCAAACACTGACACGGAAACCTCCTGCTGACCCCCCCCCCTCCCTCAGCCTCACGGTGTCAGATCAAACACTGACACAGAAACCTCCTGCTGACCCCACCCCCTCCCTCACGGTGTCAGATCAAACACTGACACAGAAACCTCCTGCTGACCCCCCTCCCTCAGCCTCACGGTGTCAGATCAAACACTGACACAGAAACCTCCTGCTGACCCCCCTCCCTCAGCCTCACGGTGTCAGATCAAACACTGACACAGAAACCTCCTGCTGACCCCCCCCTCCCTCAGCCTCACGGCGTCAGATCAAACACTGACACAGAAACCTCCTGCTGACCCCCCCCTCCCTCAGCCTCACGGTGTCAGATCAAACACTGACACAGAAACCTCCTGATGACCCCCCTCCCTCAGCCTCACGGTGTCAGATCAAACACTGACACAGAAACCTCCTGCTGACCCCCCCCTCCCTCAGCCTCACGGGGTCAGATCAAACACTGACACAGAAACCTCCTGCTGACCCCCCTCCCTCAGCCTCACGGTGTCAGATCAAACACTGACACGGAAACCTCCTGCTGACCCCCCCCCTCAGACTCACGGTGTCAGATCAAACACTGACACAGAAACCTCCTGCTGACCCCCCTCCCTCAGCCTCACGGTGTCAGATCAAACACTGACACAGAAACCTCCTGATGACCCCCCTCCCTCAGCCTCACGGTGTCAGATCAAACACTGACACGGAAACCTCCTGCTGACCCCCCCCCTCAGACTCACGGTGTCAGATCAAACACTGACACAGAAACCTCCTGCTGACCCCCCCCCTCCCTCAGCCTCACAGGGTCAGATCAAACACTGACACAGAAACCTCCTGCTGACCACCCCCTCCCTCAGCCTCACGGTGTCAGATCAAACACTGACACAGAAACCTCCTGCTGACCCCCCTCCCTCAGCCTCACGGTGTCAGATCAAACACTGACACAGAAACCTCCTGCTGACCCCCCCCCTCAGCCTCACGGTGTCAGATCAAACACTGACACAGAAACCTCCTGCTGACCCCCCCCATCCTCCCTCAGCCTCACGGGGTCAGATCAAACACTGACACAGAAACCTCCTGCTGACCCCCCTCCCTCAGCCTCACGGTGTCAGATCAAACACTGACACAGAAACCTCCTGCTGACCACCCCCTCCCTCAGCCTCACGGGGTCAGATCAAACACTGACACAGAAACCTCCTGCTTACCCCCCTCCCTCAGCCTCACGGTGTCAGATCAAACACTGACACGGAAACCTCCTGCTGACCCCCCCCCTCAGCCTCACGGTGTCAGATCAAACACTGACACAGAAAACTCCTGCTGACCCCCCCCCTCCCTCAGCCTCACGGGGTCAGATCAAACACTGACACAGAAACCTCCTGCTGACCCCCCTCCCTCAGCCTCACGGTGTCAGATCAAACACTGACACAGAAACCTCCTGCTGACCCCCCCCTCCCTCAGCCTCACGGTGTCAGATCAAACACTGACACGGAAACCTCCTGCTGACCCCCCTCCCTCAGCCTCACGGTGTCAGATCAAACACTGACACAGAAACCTCCTGCTGACCCCCCTCCCTCAGCCTCACGGGGTCAGATCAAACACTGACACAGAAACCTCCTGCTGACCCCCCTCCCTCCCTCAGCCTCACGGTGTCAGATCAAACACTGACACAGAAACCTCCTGCTGACCCCCCCCCTCCCTCAGCCTCACGGTGTCAGATCAAACACTGACACAGAAACCTCCTGCTGACCCCCCCCCTCCCTCAGCCTCACGGTGTCAGATCAAACACTGACACAGAAACCTCCTGTTGACCCCCCTCCCTCAGCCTCACGGTGTCAGATCAAACACTGACACAGAAACCTCCTGCTGACCCCCTCCCTCAGCCTCACGGTGTCAGATCAAACACTGACACAGAAACCTCCTGCTGACCCCCCTCCCTCAGCCTCACGGGGTCAGATCAAACACTGACACAGAAACCTCCTGCCGACCCCCCTCCCTCAGCCTCACGGGGTCAGATCAAACACTGACACAGAAACCTCCTGCTGACCCCCCCCCCCCCCCCCTCAGCCTCACGGGGTCAGATCAAGCACTGACACAGAAACCTCCTGCTGACTCCCCTCCCTCAGCCTCACGGGGTCAGATCAAACACTGACACAGAAACCTCCTGCTGACCCCCCTACCTCAGCCTCACGGGGTCAGATCAAACACTGACACAGAAACCTCCTGCTGACGCCCCTCCCTCAGCCTCACGGTGTCAGATCAAACACTGACACAGAAACCTCCTGCTGACCCCGCCCCCTCCCTCAGCCTCACGGTGTCAGATCAAACACTGACACAGAAACCTCCTGCTGACCCCCCTCCCTCAGCCTCACGGTGTCAGATCAAACACTGACACAGAAACCTCCTGCAGACCCCCCCCTCCCTCAGCCTCACGGTGTCAGATCAAACACTGACACAGAAACCTCCTGCTGACCCCCCTCCCTCAGCCTCACGGTGTCAGATCAAACACTGACACAGAAACCTCCTGCTGACCCCCCCCTCCCTCAGCCTCACGGTGTCAGATCAAGCACTGACACAGAAACCTCCTGCTGACCCCCCTCCCTCAGCCTCACGGTGTCAGATCAAACACTGACACAGAAACCTCCTGCTGACCCCCCTCCCTCAGCCTCACGGTGTCAGATCAAACACTGACACAGAAACCTCCTGCTGACCCCCCTCCCTCAGCCTCACGGTGTCAGATCAAACACTGACACAGAAACCTCCTGCTGACCCCCCTCCCTCAGCCTCACGGTGTCAGATCAAACACTGACACAGAAACCTCCTGCAGACCCCCCCCTCCCTCAGCCTCACGGTGTCAGATCAAACACTGACACAGAAACCTCCTGCTGACTCCCCTCCCTCAGCCTCACGGTGTCAGATCAAGCACTGACACAGAAACCTCCTGCTGACCCCCCTCCCTCAGCCTCACGGGGTCAGATCAAACACTGACACAGAAACCTCCTGCTGACCCCCCTCCCTCAGCCTCACGGTGTCAGATCAAACACTGACACAGAAACCTCCTGCTGACCCCCCTCCCTCAGCCTCACGGTGTCAGATCAAACACTGACACAGAAACCTCCTGCTGACCCCCCCCTCCCTCAGCCTCACGGTGTCAGATCAAACACTGACACAGAAACCTCCTGCTGACCCCCCTCCCTCAGCCTCACGGTGTCAGATCAAACACTGACATGGAAACCTCCTGCTGACCCCCCCCCCCCCTCAGCCTCACGGTGTCAGATCAAACACTGACACGGAAACCTCCTGCTGACCCCCCCCCCCCTCAGCCTCACGGTGTCAGATCAAACACTGACACAGAAAACTCCTGCTGACCCCCCCCTCGCTCAGCCTCACGGGGTCAGATCAAACACTGACACAGAAACCTCCTGCTGACCCCCCTCCCTCAGCCTCACGGTGTCAGATCAAACACTGACACAGAAACCTCCTGCTGACCACCCCCTCCCTCAGCCTCACGGGGTCAGATCAAACACTGACACAGAAACCTCCTGCTGACTCCCCTCCCTCACGGTGTCAGATCAAACACTGACACAGAAACCTCCTGCTGACCCCCCTCCCTCAGCCTCACGGTGTCAGATCAAACACTGACACAGAAACCTCCTGCTGACCCCCCCCTCCCTCAGCCTCACGGGGTCAGATCAAACACTGACACAGAAACCTCCTGCTGACCCCCCTCCCTCAGCCTCATGGGGTCAGATCAAACACTGACACAGAAACCTCCTGCTGACCCCCCTCCCTCAGCCTCACGGTGTCAGATCAAACACTGACACAGAAACCTCCTGCTGACTCCCCTCCCTCAGCCTCACGGTGTCAGATCAATCACTGACACGGAAACCTCCTGCTGACTCCCCTCCCTCAGCCTCACGGTGTCAGATCAATCACTGACACGGAAACCTCCTGCTGACTCCCCTCCCTCAGCCTCACGATGTCAGATCAAACACTGACACAGAAACCTCCTGCTGACTCCCCTGCCTGAGCTGGTGGATCAGTGTCCCTCTACATTGAACAACACTTGGTGGAAGCACAGAGACTGACAGAGCTGGCGGATGTATACTGGGTGGGCCATTTCAAAACCATCACCAAGAGGAGCTCTGCAGCAGCGTTGCTGATCGAGGTGGTTGAGTTTAAAAGGACACAACTGCTTCACTGCGTCTGCACAGGGTCAGGGGGAACGACTGATAGGGAGAAACATCACCATCACCATCACCATCACCATCACCAACCTACCGGCTGTAGACACATTGTTCGATGACTGTATTGGGAACGGTGAACTACCGCACACAGTATTTATGGAGACATTTTCCACTTTTACATTGTGAAGACCCCCTGTGTATATGTGACACCATCACTGTGCTCAACGGGGCACATTTCCAACAGATTTTGGAATTTTGCACTGGCCTGTGAGAGGTGGTTCGGGTCATTACCAACAGCAGCAGAATTGTACTCCACTATAATTTTCACTATCACTGCCTGGCATATACTCCACTTTATCCTGGCCGTCAAGCCAGGGATACACCCTTGATAAATGGAGAAAACAGGAAGGCCTGACTATAGTAGCAACAAATACACCTCAGAATGAGATGAAGTTACTAGATTGGGCCACTTACTCACCACATGGTATAAATAGCAAACGAGACACAGATGTAACCAGTGAATCAGACCTCATCTCTACAATCCGGGTGAGTGGTGGTGGACAATCACACAACTCACTGGAGGAGAAGAATCCACCAATACCACCTTCCTGAATGATGGAAGGGCTTAGCACAACAATAGAAATCTAAGGCCAAAACATTCACAGCAATGTTCAGACAGAAATATCGATGGGATGATCTATTTTAGTCTCCTCCAGATGGCAGTCTTCAGCTAATCCGACTCACTTTGTGTGATATCTACAAACAGCTGGAGGGATTGGAGAATGCAAAAGCTGTGGGCCATGATAACATTCCATTCCGGCTGATCCTGCTGGGTTACAGCACTGGGACCTACCTGACAATGTGGGAAACTATCCGGGTGTGTTCTGTAGACACACAGACAAAACATCGGACAATCAGTGACTACCCCATTGCTCTAATCCCTGTCATTAATAAAGGAATGGGAGATGTCACCCACAGTGGGATCAAGCAGCACTTCCTCAGTACTAACCTGCTCACTAAAGCTCAGTTTGGGCTCTCATCCCTTGGGCTCATTGAAGCCTTGGTTTAATGATATACAACAAGAGAACACACAGCTGAATTCGAGAGGTGAGGTGACAGTGACTGCACTTTTTACATGATCATAACTGCATTTGAGCAAATGTCGTATCCAGGATTAACGGCAAACCTGGAGCAAATAGGAATCGTCTGCACTGGCATGAGCTATACCGGGTACAAAGGAAGGCGGCTGGGGTTGGTGGAGAGCAGCCATCTCAGCTTCACCGCAGTTCCCCAGGGACGGGGTTTCTGGGTAAGCCTGTAGATCAGAAATGTAAAGGCAGGACACCATACTCCTACAGGATGATAAAGTCAACTGGCGGTGGTTTAACTGGACAGTTATCATACCTCCAGTAAGGGAGAGATTGAGTAGGACAGTCCTTTAGTCACCCCAGGAATTGAACCCACACTGTTGGCATTGATCTGTATTACAAACCAGCCGTCCAACTGATTGAGCTAACCAAATCCTCACACAGCTTTGTGTGGCAGATATTGTAATATTATTCCATTCAGATATGTTGGTAAACACCTCTGGAGCAGGTGGAACTAGAAGCAAGCTTCCTAGCTCAGAGAGAGGGACAGCATCAGTGAGCTGTCAGAGTGCTCTCTGCCCTAGGCCCTATAATTTCCAGCTGCTTCATAAATGACTGTAATATCACAAGTGGGGATGTTTGCCAATGATTGGACAGTATTCAACACTATTCATGATTTACTCAGACACTGAAGCAGTCCTTGTCCAAATGTAACAGAACCTGGAAACATGCAGGTGTGTGCTTAACAGTGACAAAACCATTTCCATTACACATGTGCCAGGCAACGATTACTTATATCAATGGAAAAGTGAGACACATCCTCTAACGTTCAATTCCACCACCATCACTGAACGCACACCAAGCAATATCGTGGGGATTATCGTTAACCTGAACTGGACTGACCATATGATTTCATTACCTATTCCTGTGAAGGGCTTATGCTAAAACATTGACTTCTCCTGTACCTCTGATGCTGCCTGACCTGTTTTACTGTTCCAGCACCACATTTTGATGCATATAAATTCATTAGCTACAAGAATATGTCAGGGGCTACAAATTCTGCAGGGATAACTCACTTCAAAATTTCTGAAAGCCTGCCCCCTATTGCTAAGACACATTTTGAATGTGTGTGTTATTAAATACTTCCATTGCCCGTGTGGGTGCAGCTTCAGCCCTCATCCACTGATGCTCAGTAGCAGCAATACCTGCCATCTACAGGGTGCTCTGCAGAAATTTACCAAGGCTCCTTACAAATTACCTCTGAACACTTGACCATCAAGAAGGACAAGGGAAGCAGATACATGGGACCCCCACCATGTTAGCGTTCCATTCCAAGCCATCTACAATCCTGATTGGGAAGTATATTGCCGTTCCTTCAGTGTCACTGTTTCAAGTTCCCTATCGATCAATAAATGCAGTCCAAATCACATTTCATGAATAAATTAACATAAAAGTATTGTCTAGACCTGTTCAATGCTGGACACTGTGTTTTGGGTTTTGTGAGCTCAGGCTGCTTGGTCCAGGCAGTACATTGCTTGTTGTGAACAGTTGAAGGGATATGATGTTTGAAACAATCTGTCAGTCTCTCACAGGCATGGCCTACATGCCGAGCATCACAGACACTGGCATTCTCATCCCACATTACTGAGCTCTGAGATGGATAGAAGCAACTGAAAAAGTACTCATATCTGACTGGAACATGGTTAAACACACAATGATATTGTTGCCACAAAAATGATTATGATGAACATTACCAGGGTGAAGTGAGGACTGCAGATACTGGAGATCAGAGTCAAAAAGTGTGGTTCTGAAAAAAAAACTGTGACGTTCAGGCAGTATCTGAGGAGCAGGAGAATAGACTATTAGTTAACAATATTAATACAAGGGAAAGTAATTGTGTATTTTCAAAGTCCTTGTACTTAATAACAATTTGGTCTTGGGTGTGGCAATGAGACTCATTATTTCAATGCTACTTACTGTGAGTTTTCATCATATTGTTATTATAACGGTGTACTGAATAAATGGGTGGATTTTGTGCTTATTGGACAATCTAAAAGTTGATATTATGAAAGGCGATCAGACCTTCAGTAAAGAGACTTTACTTAATGGCTGTTAACGGTTAGAACAATGCTGCAAACATTTACACAGAGATTTCCATCTCAAGTCACACACAAGGTTGTTTGGCTGGGATCACGCTGGCCATCAATGGAACTGCACAATTCTGTTTAGACACTGACATTGTGGAGCTAACATACACGGATATGGTTTATGAGGGATTCAATGTAAGATGCCATGTGTAGCAGGAGTCCATCACCTTTATAACACCTTCATTCAGGATCAGGGCCAAGGTGCAGAATTACAGAGTTTAGGTGGCACACAAGAAGAGATATACTTGCAAGACATGGCTGTTTACAGGTCGTTGTTATAAATATTAAACTGCGTCTGGACCAGCGCCATGTGGTAGTCCATTGACCAGTCTGTCCCACTCACATCTCCCTGTTGTTCAGGTATGTCTCTAACCAGTCTATTGTCGGGGATTGTGTGAGTGACTGCCCAGCTCCAGTTTGGGAGCTCTCTGGACAGATTTTGGAGATGGCCAGTATTTTGGAGGTCGTGGTGAGTCCAAATAACACTGTGTCTGAATTCAGGTTTTTCCTCAAAGTCATTTTCAACAGCTTTGCTGCCTGCGAGATGGTGTGTTCACTGATCTGAACATGAATCGGCTGTTTACTACAGTCACTGAATTGTGTAATAACTAGCTGTGCGCTCTGGTAATTCAATTATTGTTCACTTCAATTGTTTTCAACTGAAAAACAATGATCTTTGGTCTATTTTAAAATATGTAAGAAATAACGTGATGTTAACTCTTCATTACAGAAAATGTGAAAGTGACGTGGTATATATTTCCCATGGACTAATCAAGCAACGGATATTGTCTGTAAAGCAGGATTCTGTGAACAGGACTATGTCCCAGGCAACATCAAAACACTCTCTGGTAGGTTCTGTCCCACTGACAGGACACAGCCAAGCAGAGGGGGACAGCTCCTTGTATATAGTCGATGTCGAGTGGCATGGTGGCTCTATAGAGAGAACTGCTGCCTGATAGCACCAGGGTCCCAGGCTCGATTCCAGTCGCGAGCAACTGCCTGTGTGGAGTTTGCACATTCTCCCTTCGCTTGCGTGGGTTCCCTCCCACAGTCCAAAGATGTTCATCTCCGGTGAAGTGGCCATGGTAAACTTCCCATAGTGTTCAGTGCATTAGTCAGACGAGTGCATGTTGCTCTTCGGAGGGTCGGTATGCACTGGTTGAGCCGAAGGGCCTGCCCCCAATCTGCAGGGAATCCAGTCTAATCATAGTGCTCAGCATTGTTGCTGGATCCTGTGTCTGGTAAACTGCTTTGTGGCAGGTTATGGTGGAATTAATAAAAGCGAAACATATAATTGACCTATCATCACTGACCTGCCTGCTGCAGATACACCTCTCCATTTCATATATCAGTAAGAATGGTCACTCCACAATGGGGAGCAAGGGGTACCTTCACGTTTTGCAGACGCTCCTCACCATGATATGTAGCCCCTTGAGTACTGAATGGGACAGACTTTAAACAGATTGAATAACCAATGATGATGCAGCCAAGAGGGGCAGAGGGCCATCAGCAGCAGCAGAATCATACTCTGTACAGCTCATGCAGTCTGCAACTTCACAGCCAGACATAACTCCCACTGTACAGAAATCATCACGGCCCAACATACCTCCCACTGTACAGTAACCATCACAACCCAACATACCTTCCATATTGCGAGGGGCATGTTAGCTCAGTTTTAGCACTGCTACCTTCCGGTGCCAAGGTCCTGGGTTCGATTCTGGCCTTGGGCGACTAATTGTGTGGAGTTTGCACATTCAGCCCGTGTCTGCACGGGTTTCCTCCCACAGTCCAAAGATGTGCTGGCCAGGGGAATTGGCCATACTAAATTTGTTAATCGTTTTCGTCAGAAGGAAATGGGTGTGGGTGGTTTACTCTTCGGAGGGTTGATGTCGACTGGTTGGGCCGAAGGGCCTGTTTCCACACTGTAAGGAATCTAATCTACTCTCCAAGGTTCATGTGAGGAATATGATGGAATAATCACTTGTCTGAATGAGTGCAGCTCCAACAGTATTCTAGTCTGGATTTACTCGCAACAGGCAACATACTTGTGTGGGGAATATCCTGTCTCGCAAACTTGATTGATTATTTTGAGGAAGTGACAAAATTGATTGATGCAGGCATGGGGCTGGATGTTGGCCGTTTGGAACTTAGCAAGGCCTTTGATATGGTTCCTTATGGCAGGCTCATATAGAAGATGAAGTGAAAGGGGATCAGCGGTCAGTTAGTAAGATGGATAGAGAACTGCCTGATCATAGAAGACAGAGTAGTGGTGGGTCAGTGTTCTTGTGACTGGAGATCTGTAAATAGATTGGTGGAATTGCAGATTTTTAGGATGATTGCCAGAGAATACAGCAGGGTGCAGGTCAGCTGCAGACTTGGACAGAGAAAACACAGATGCAACTTTATCTGGACAGTTGCGACGTGATGCGTTTTAGAAGGTCTAATGCAGCAGAGAAGTATAAAGTGGCTGGAAAAACTACTGATTGTATCAACATCCGCAGGGATCTAGGTGTACAGCTCCACAGTTCCCGGAAAGTGGTAACACGGGTAGATAGGGTGATCAAGAAGACTGATGGTAAACTTGCAGACAGGCATCGGAGCATGCAGTATGAAAATTAACAGGTCATATTGCAGCTGTAGAGAAACTTAGTTCGAGGTACATTTAGAATTTTGGGTACAGTACTGGTTGCCACATGAAGTTGAAGTATTGGTGAGGGTATGGAAAAGTTTTACCAGGATGGTGTCTGGTTTGGAGGGTATTAATCAGAAGGAGAAAATGAACATATATGGTTTGTTTCCACCTGGGCATCATTGGCTATGGGGCTACCTGATAGATATTTACAAAACTGTCAGAGGTATAGATAGAAGGACAGTTAGAGGCTTTATCCCAGATTAGAAATATCAATTACTCCGGATCGTAGGTTTTAGGTAAAAGGGAGAAAGTTCAGGAGATGTGATAGGTAAGGTTTTTTTTTGCTTTTGGACAGAGTGTGAAAGTGCCTGGAATGCACTGATAGAGGGAAAGAAGTCAATAAAGCAAGATTTAAGTGGGATCTTGACACAAGTATGAGTAAGTAGGGAATAGAATGAGATAGAGGGTATTGGAGCAAAAACTTTTGTTTTAACATTGGAAGGGCATCATGTGTCAGTGTGGGCTTGCTGGGCTGAAGGGCATGTTCCTGTGCTGGACTGTTCTTTAAGTCAAGATTTGAATGAGGGAGAGGCGAGATGCTCACTGATGATCAACAGCCACATAATTGTGGATCCCTCCCCCCAGTCATCAACTTGCAGCTTCATATCCTCCCCCATTGTGGGGAAAAATATATAGAGAATTTGACATGAATTCAGAGCTGGTACCTGGTGACTCCATCTCGCCGCTCACTTCTGCAGACTTCTATTCTGGACACCAACGTATCGGGGGACGCCACATGAACAGAAGCTGCATGTACTGCACACCCACCAATGCTGGTATCTGTCACATGCCAACCTCAACCTGCCATCCCAGCAAAACTCTGACCCACTGACAGCAAGTTCTGTACTTCAATGCTGCAGCTCATGGTGCGCTGACAACTCTCATTGCAATGCTGCTGCAAGGACACTGTGCTCAGGGACACACAACCATCTCATGGGCTGTCCCTCTGGGCTGTTCACTCCGTGCTTGTACACACTCAATGCTGCTGCAAGGACAATGTACTCAGGGACAACCACCCAGTTCATGGTCTGTCCTTCTGGGCTGCTCACTCCGTGTTTGTACACATTCAATGCTGCTGCAAGGACACTGTGCTCAGGGACACATACCCAGCTCATGGCCTGTCCCTCTGAGCTGCTCATTCCGTGTTTGTACACACTCACTTTGAGTTGACTTGAATGTTCACAGAATTATTGCCTTGTCTTACCCTGCCCTCAACAGTGTTTCCCCTCAACCAAGTTTACCAGGCTCACCCGCCTGCTGTATTGTCTTGGTCTTTAGCACTGGCACAAAACGAGGAAGCCTGATATCATTGTTCACAGTCAGTCACGGTGCCCAGCACAGTGAGTCAAGGGGAGTCTCAGATCCCAGCCCGGGAGCTTGGATACGGTCAGTCAGCCTCTTGTGGTTGTTAGGGTCAGGATCCTTCCCCTGTGAGGGGGTGAGGAGCTGAATGTTGGGCTATCTCATACCCCTCTTGGCTCTTTCTGCCCTATTGTGGGATAGTTCCTTCTGGAATGAGAGAATTATCAAGAGGTATGAGGGAGATGGAAGTGGTTGGTACAGCTGTTAGTGCTGGGACAGCTGAGGGAAAGGTGGGGAGGTGTCCTGAGTGACTGAGTGGGCAGCACAGACTGAGCTGGCGAGCGGGACAGAGAAGAGGTCGGATAGAAACAGAGAGAAAGTGCTGCATTCAGTGAGAGTAGGAGAACATGGGTCTTGGTGGGAGGTGGGTGCAGCAACAGAGAGAGAGAGAGAGAGAGAGAGAGAAACACACACACACACACACACACACACACACACACACACACACACACATGGGGGGGGAAGGTCACAAACTGCAGATGGTGGCACTTACCCTGGTCACTGACGTCCTTCCTACACTGTTGGACATTCACCCAGAAGGTGGCACCTCACCGGCACACGGGTCAATCTCAGACAAGCTAGCAGGTCTGCTGCCATGGCTTCCCCCGCCAGCCATAGAGTCATAGAGATGTACAGCATGGAAACAACCAGTCCAAGTCGACCAGACATCCCAACCCAATCCAGTCCCACCAGCCAGCACCCGGCCCATATCCCTCCAAACCCTTCCTGTTCATATACC
The DNA here is from genome assembly GCF_047496795.1 of Chiloscyllium punctatum. Classification (NCBI taxonomy): domain Eukaryota; kingdom Metazoa; phylum Chordata; class Chondrichthyes; order Orectolobiformes; family Hemiscylliidae; genus Chiloscyllium; species Chiloscyllium punctatum. Next base: position 38,165,955 of record NC_092788.1, read on the forward strand.
CATCCAAATCCCTCTTAAATGTTGCAATTGTACCAGCCTCCACCACATCCTCTGGCAGTTCATTCCATACATGCACCACCCTCTGCGTGAAAAGGTTGCCCCTTAGGTCTCTTTTATATCTTTCCCCTCTCACTCTAAACCTATGCCTAATATTTCTGGACTCCCTGACCCCAGGGAAAAAGACTTTGTCTATTTATCCTGGAGGAAGATAATGTCCCTGTCCTGCACCATGCCACCCACCAGAACCTCAGGGGCTCAGCCACAAAGTGGGGCCCTCAGTTTACTACGTTTCACAATCTACCTCCCTCCCTCCCTCCACAACCCCGCTGTCATGTCCAGGGCAGTTTCGAACTGACAATCCAAGAGTGTAATGACTTTTTAAAATGGCATCTGTAGCAGTGAATCCGGTGAATTCTGGGATACCTGGGCAATGGGCAGTTTTTATACCGATAACAAAGCGGAAAATAATCATTGGGCTCGTATCAGATGAAAGAAGGGACATAGAGGCAGGGAAGGTAGTTAATGAGGCAGATTCAGGATGTTGTTATGATGAGAACATTCACTTAGACTTACATAGAAAATAGAACATAGAACAATACGGCACAGAACAGGCCCTTTGGCCCACGATGTTGTGCCGAATATTTGTCCTAGCTTAAGCACACGTCCATGTACCTATCCAATTGCCACTTAAAGGTCACCAATGATTCTGACTCTGCCATTCCCACGGCAGCGCATTCCATGCCCCCACCACTCTCTGGGAAAAGAACCTACCCCTGACATCCCCCTTTACCTTCCACCCTTCACCTTAAATTTATGTCCCCTTGTAACACTCTGTTGTACCTAGGGAAAAAGTCTCTGACTGTCTACTCTATCGATTCCCCTGATCATCTTATAAAACTCTATCAAGTCACCCCTCATCCTTCGCCGTTCCAATGAGAAAAAGGCCTAGCACTCTCAACCTATCCTCGTATGACCTATTCTCCATTCCAGGCAACATCCTGGTAAATCACCTTTGCACCCTCTCCAAAGCTTCCACATCTTTCCTAAAGTGAGGCGACCAGAACGGCATACAGTATTCCAAATGTAGCCTTACCAAGGTCCTGTACAGCTGCAACTTCACCTCATGACTCTTGAATTCAATTACTCTGCTAATGAACGCTAATACACCATAGGCCTTCTTACAAGCTCTATCCACTTGTGGAGACAAACCCTCCATGAAACTGACAGAAATGGGATTGGCCAAGTAAAAAGATTCAGGCCATTTTCTTGTGCAGGTTTTGTCGTGCAAATTATTGTAAGTTATATACATAAAAAGAGAGAGGACCTATAAAGGAGATTAACATCCTTAAAAGAAGCTGGGGAGAAAAATCCTCTGCCATGTTTGCTCATTGTCCATCATTTTCGGTTCCTCACTGAGTAGAGGCAAAGTGTCAGAGACCTGCTGATATTGTAGCTTAGTTTAGAATGAAGCAAGGGGCTGACTGAATACTTAGAGATCGGAATTCTGCGAGGCAGGAAGAATGGTCCATTAGTAAATCCCAGAGGAATCCAGGACTGTCAGCCTGAATTTCTGCAGGGAAAGCTGTGTGTAATTAATCTGGCTGTTTGATTTTCATGCAGAGACTTGTACAGTTGACGCGACTTCCTCGATTTGATGAACGAACACATAGCAGATGGAAGCTCGGAGGTCCAGTTGAATGTATCAGCAACCTGGAGAAGTGCAAGTCAGGTTATTTAGGGACAGCAATCAATAGAAAGAATACACAATAAATGATCATACTGTCAGTGTGGACAGGTCGTAGTATAAATAACTCCCTATTTCTCACTTTATTTTGCTATGACAGAGGGTCAGGTAGACTCGAAATGCCAGCCTTTTCTCTCCTTACAGATGCTGCCAGACCTGCAGAGATTTTCCAGCATTTTCTCTTTTGGTTTCAGATTCTAGCATCCGCAGTAATTTGCTTTTACCCTGAAGGTAGCTGGCCTTGTCGATTATCTAGATAAGGCAGCAAATGGCAGCATTTCCTCTCTCAGTTCAAGTGCAGAATGTAACAGCAGGAAACTTATACTAGAACTGCATAAATAATTAGTTCGGTCACAGCCTGTGTGTTGCATGTAGTTCTGGTCACTATATCACATGGAAGGATGGAATTAGAATGGAGAGTGTACAGGAAGAATGTGAGGATTGCAGATGCTGAAAATTAGAGTCAAAGAGTGTGGTGTGGGAAAAGCACAGCAGGTCGATAGCAGAGCGCCAGGAGAATTGATATTTCGAGCATGTTTCACTCTTGCAAATGGTACAGAAGAGATTTGTTATCCTGGGAAAGTGATAATGCAGTTATGAGGAAAGGTTGAAGTGGAGGATGTTGAGAGGAGATTTGATTAACCTGCACATATTGTCAAGGGCCTGGATAGAGAGGGAGAGACTGTCTTGTTCTTATTGGAGAGCTGAGTTACCAGCAGCAAATATTTAATGTAATTGGTTGAAATATTTGAGAAATAGTGAGAAAAGTTGTTATTTCACCCAGAGTAAGGAAGGGATCTGGGAGTCATGCATGAATGCGGAGTCGAGGCAGAAACTCTGGAAAATTTTTTAAATGTGCCTAGATCTGAACCTGAAGTCATACAGTCTCTATGGTGCCATAACAATGATTGTTTTTGAAAGGATGATGCTGGGTGGTACGTTCTTTTTAGTCATTGTAGAAATTTCTAATATTTAGACAATATCTAGAGAATCAATACAAAGGGATCGGGAAGAGGACAGAGAGGAGTAGTGTGTAAATTGATTAGCATCACAAAAATACTGATCGCAGCCTTTATATACAACGCTGCTTCACTGTGGTGGACTTTTTATCCTTCTTATATAAATGCTGAAAGCCTTTGATTATCCAGTTCTCAGCCTTGGTCACATTGCAGCCATATCTGCCTTGTTTCATTCTATTTGTTCTACTGTTCCATTGGCTTTGTTGAAAAAAATCAGGTAGGAATTTGGGGATGACAGCAAGTACCAGAAACCATGACGAATGTAAATTTGGGAAACATTTACAGAGATAGGAAGGCGTGCAAAGACAGTGGGATATTACAGAGATATGGATTGTTCTAGGGGCGGAAGGACATTACAAGGACAAAGATAGTTTTAAGTTTCGGTTGAAGTGAAAAGTGAGCTGGATCAGCCAAATCAATATTTTGCCTACCGTAAACTTGCAAAGAGAAACTCTCCACAAACCCTGATGAAAATGATTCCCGTGTCTGTCTGTATCAGAAAAAGAAACAACGGATGTGGGAGATGGTGGGAGGGCTGAGTGGTGTTGGGAGAAGAGGTTAAGGCACACAAGGCCTACAGATAGAGCCCACACTGTGACAGGTGAACTGATCTGTCCTACCATAGAGATTCGGGTCAATGATGCAGATCAATTCACACCAGATGAAACAAGTTTTGTTCTCATAAAATACTTTTCAATTGTAACTTATCAGGAAGTGAGAATTTAATCTTAACTGAGGCTCTGTTGAGTTGACCCTGGTCAAGTATTCCTACCTGGGAATTGCTGTCTTTCAGCAGTCACTTCTGTTGTAACAATGTAAATTCGGAGTCACATGCAGATATAGACACAGAATAGGTAAGTACATTCAGAACTGAACAAGCCCAGCGCATTAGATATTTATAGATACTCGCATCCATTCTGGAAATGAGTCCCACAAACAGATCAGGGAAATCCCATGCTTCTTGACTTGCCTGAATAGCTGCTCTCACCTATCCTGGAACTGATCCCCCAAATACGATTTGGAAGATTACCGACTCTGCCCAGCCTTTGTGGGGTCAGCTGCTCGCACCTATTCTAGTATGGAGTCCCACAGTTAGAACAGGCAGATCCCAAACTCAATAATAGGCCCATACATTTGCAGTTTAATAGCATGTTTTCCTCTTCAAACTATAGCCAAACAGGCAAACCACAGATTATTTTCTCTGTGCCAACAAATATCAGTCTCCTGCAACATTCCTCATGTTCTGTCACCCTTCCCATCTCTGTAAATCCTCTACTTTCTACAAACAGTCATGCATTTATGACATCCTCCAAACACAAAATCTACCCCTACTCCCGAAAAGCCATTCCTCCTCCTGGAGAAGGTCACAGACATACAGGCCGATCAAGTTTGTGAATGAGATTAGAGATAATAAGGACGTTATAGGTGAAGGGGTCTGAGATAGAGACCTTGCAGAAGACAAAAGAAAACCTTGTATTGGCACTGCAGGAGATTAATAAGATGAGGTTCTCTGAAAGGAATGTGACTTTTCTTGGAAGACTTCCTAGTGAGTATTGCTGTAACGGGAGGAATTTCAGAGACAGTGATATTTGAAGGGGCTAATGAAGATTCAAGATACATAGAGGGTTCTTTTGATCTGGTGGCGATTACAGAAATAAGGAGAGCTGGAGGTGTTTCCACTGATAGGGTGGGATTTAGAATGTGGAGGCTGCAGAGATTGGGAGTTGTGTAGGGACAGAAGGTGGTTACAGAATCGGCAGAGCTGTAGGGACACGAGGATTTTACACAGAAGATCACACATTGGTGCACGTTAGACAACAGGGAAAATTGTAGGGACTTGAGGAAGTTTAAGAGATGGGCAGATTTGTAAGGGACGGAGAAAGGTGCACTGAATAATGAACAGTGTAATGGCTGGAGGAGGTTATGGAGAGCATGAGATTTGTCAGGGTGGAGGGAGTTAGTGACATTGATAGACTGATGATTGCGTGAGCTGGAGGAGATTGTAAAGATTGGGAGCTTTCTATGTATCGGAATAATTACAGACAAAGGAGTGCTGTCAGGCCTTGAGAATTATTACAGAGAGAGGGAGTATTTAGAGGAGATTGCAGAGAAAGAAGATTTATAAAATGACCTGTGTGAGTTACAGAGATAAGGAGGGGTGCTTTGACTGATGGATGTTTCAGAGGTAAGAATGGATCACATTGGATCAATGAGGTTATGGAGACACAGTATTATTAGAGTTGGAGAACTCTTGAGATTGCACCAAACCACACAGAAGTCTTAAGGCACAGAAGGGTGTCATTTGACCCATGATGTTTGCACCAGCTCTGCATCTGAGTTCGTTACAGAGTATTGATCTCCTACTTTCCCCCATACCGTTACACATTTCTTTTAGTCGCAATAATCATCCAATCCCCTCTTGAACATGTCCATTAAACATCCATTTACAACACATCCAAGTGTATCCTGACAACTTCAATCAGATTTCTCCTATTGTACATAACGTGAAATCTGTGCCCTCTCGTTTTTCCCTCCTTTTGTGAATTGGCACAGTTTTATCCAATCTCATCTATTCAGTCTGCCTATGAGTTTGAAAAATTGCATCCGATCTCCACTTAACCACCTTCACTTCAGTGAGAACAGTTGCAACATTTTCAGTCTGACTTCATAACTGATCTTACTAATTCCTGGAAATACTCTTTTAGATCAGTTCTTCATCCTTTCCAATGGGTTCATATCAGTCCTATCATGTGACACCCAGGAATGTATACGATACTCCAGTTGAGATCGAATGTGTTTTATGCAAATTCAACATCACGTCCTTACTCTTGCACTATCAATATTTTTTCAGACAGGAACACTGTATGTTTTGCCTATGTTTAATGTCCTACAAACTTCATTGATCTTTGCACATCATCTGTTCCTGTATTCCTGCCTATTTTATATTATCTTTTAATGTTCTTTTTGGAATTTGCATTGTCTCATATTTCAATATGCCAAACTTCATCAATCACCTCTCTAATCTTTCTAAGAAGTTGGCGATGCAAGTTTAGAGCTCTATAATGTTTTCCTCATAGTTTACAATTTCTTTAAGTGCTGCGTCAACTGTAAACTTTGAATGGGTGCCTGCACACCAGATGTACAGAGTTCATACATATCAAAATGAATGAGGTCCCCAAAACTGAATCCTGCAGAACTTCACTGAAAACCTTTCTCGAGCCTGAATTAAAAAAATCTAGTGACCATTCCTCTCGATTTCCTACCCATCAGTCAATTTTGTTTCCAAATTGATACAGTCCCTTTTATTCCATGAATGAATGGATGAATGAATGATTTAATGTCACACATATCGAGGGAAAAAACCCTGAAACACGTTTGTTGCCTGTGCCACAAAGACATTCCTCATCAATTTTGTACCTTTCTAGTGACAGAGTTTCCTCCTCTGTCACCATGGCCTGGGTGGGTTCGGCCACTTTGGTAAAGACAGAGATGAACTTTTCAGCTCGCACTCAGCCATTCCCCTTCTTCTCAGCATAAATCCTCTTTCAAGTGTGGAATCAGCCTTACTCCACCTTTTCGCATGCTCCCTTAGAGGTGTGACAACTTTATGTTGGCTCTCCGTTCTCTTATAAATCCCTCCGCTCTACCACCTCTACGCTAAACCTTCAGCATTTCTCCTGGTTCACAATAGTGTTCTGTATCTGACAGCTATTCAATTGTTCTTCTTCACCTTAACCTTTTGCTCCATTGTCATCGATGGAGCATTGGGCTTGCTTACCCTGCCTTTCCAGTGTGAGGAACTATTCCTCAAACTGACCCAAGCCATTGATGGAGCCCATTATTCAATTTTTATTTTTCTGACCAACTTGATGTTACGGCCATACTTTCCCAGATTCATTATTACCACAGTGAAGGCAACTCCCAGTCGATTATTTTTTCTCAAACTTAGTCAATCCACAGCATTCTCTGCCATCATCCTGAGCATTATCATAAAATGATCATCGTACCTGAAAATATTCCCACCTGATACTGGATCCACTTTCCCAACCACTATTCCAAGGTTCAACAGTACATGGTTCCTTGGGGTGGGCACATACACCTGCAGTAAGCTCTCCTCCATGCAATCCGTCACTGCCCAGACACGGTCAGTATCCCAGCCTGTATCTGGATAATGCAAGTTTCTCAACACCATCACGTTGCCATCTCTGTACCCTTTTCACTAGTTGGCAGCCCACAGACGGTCCCTCACAGCGTAACCATAGGTTTTTTTTAAACTAAAGCTCCAACCAAATTCATTCTGAACTTGAAGGCATCAACTTAATCTCAGACTCATTAACTAACACTATCCCAAACCAATACTTCTACACTTCATCCTTTGCTTTCCTTTATATCATTTTTGAATACGTTATACTTTGGGCTCCATACATCAGGAAGGATGCATTGGACCTGGAGCAGGTCCAGAGGAAGTTCACAAGAAAAATCCCAGGAATGAAAGGCGTAACAGATGAGGAATGTTTGAGGACTCTGGGACTGTACATGATGGAGTTTAGAAGGACAAGGGGAGGTCTGATTGAAACTTACAGAATACTGAATGGCATGGACAGAGTGGACGTTGGGAAGATGTTTCTATTGACAGGAGAGACGAGTAACCAAGGGCACAACCTTCGAGTAAAGGGAAAATCTTTGAGATCGGAGGCAAGGGAAAACCTCTTCACCCAGAGAGAGGGAATCTGTGGAAGTCAATGCCACAGAAAGCTATGGATGCAAGGTCATTGAGCAGATTTAAAACACAGATAGAAATATTCTTGATTGCCATGAGATCAAAGTGGGAAATAAGGAAAAAGGGCTTGAAAAACCGATCAGTCAAATGTGAATGGTGGAGCAGACTTCATGGACACAGTGGCATTCTTGACACCACGATCCTGGAATTACATTGACAGTCACAGAAACACTGACACCTTCTTCAATTTCCTGACTCCTCTGTGACTATTGCCTCTCCTTCCTTCTCCCTCCCCTCCTGTACAGTCAGGCTTCTTGTGGTGCCACAGACATGGCTCTGACTGCATTCCTCTGAGCAGCCCACATCTTCATCAGCTTCCAAACTGGGAAACTTAATGGGGAGGGAGCCTCACCTCCCCTTCCCTCCAGGGTAATCCTGTATTGCCTGACCGTATCTCTTGACTGATCACCCATTCCCTTCCTTCTTACAGGCCGTTATGACAGCAGTGTGATCCCCTCCCTTTAAGTGTTATCCACCTAACTCTCAGCGTCATAGATGTCTCACAGAATCTCCAGTCATTAACTGAGCTCCATGACCCGGTGTTCATTACGGACACCAGCAGGGGCTATGACTTCCCAATGTAACAGAAAACATTTCCCATTTGACCAACCTGCACTTCCAGAACATAAGCTGAAACGTGTTTAGTCAATGAATTACGTTGGATAAAGTTAACATCAGAGGTATACGTTTCACATGCATTCACTTACAAGTCTGTACCTGACTGAGATTCTTTATTATACTGATTCAGACTTTCAATTATTACTGATAACTCAGCCTTCAGCCCTAATTCCATGAAAGAAAATGCCATTTTGCAGCACGTTACAGCAAGTAACGGTTTATTATCAGCAAATGAACTTACATTTTCTTCTGTGAAGACCTCACAGGGTCACCATCTCTGTGACTCCCAGGTACGTGTAATCCACCAGCTCCCAATCCACTCTGCTCCCTCACAGCGTCACTGTCTCTTTGTCTCCCAGGGACGTGTAATCCACCATTTCCCACTCCACTCTGCTCCCTCAGAGTGTCAGCATCTCTGTGACTCCCAGTATGACTAGGCCTCGATCCTCAGTGCTGATTTACTTCCTCTCACTTTGGTGCCTCTAACCCCCAGGTGTGAGTGAGCCTGAAGCTCCTGCTCAAAATTTCTCCCTCACACGGTCACTCCCTCTGTGACTCGGGCTGATTTTCAGCCTCCTGCTCTGCTGTTTCTCCAACTCCAAGTCCCAGTCGGCCTCAATCCTCACGACTGATTTATTTTCTCCCGCTCTGTGTTGCTCGCTCTCAGGTCCTCTCCCTTTGTGACTCCCAGGTAATTGTACTCCTCAAGCCTGAGCTGAGATTTATAATACCCCATTCCGCACTGTTCCTTCACAGGATTGCTGTTGTGCCTGGAAGACAGTGAAAAAGAGGAGGATTAGAAGGGCCAGAGGGTGTTACAGTAATTGAGCGAGCTGTAGGGGATGGAACGCGCTCTCTGGAGTAGGCAGACGTGCAGTGCCTAAAGCAGGGTACTGGAAGGTACAGGAAGATTTGCAGGAACTGAATAAGGCAAAGGAAATAGAGAGTTTTTGGTGCGTTTTTGATGGATCTTTGTCGAGTCTAAAGGGTTTATTTGTGAACTGCTTAGAGAGATAGAAAGACTTCAATGAATGCAAATTGACAGCCAGGAAGCGTCGTAAGGTACTGGACACTGCTGGGTGTTACAGAGTTAGAAGACTTATAATAACTGGGGGGGATATAGATCATTGGAGCACTGGTGGTATTCAAGGATCCCCAGGATATGAGGAGGTGCAGAGAACGGGAGCATTCCGAAATGATGGGATTGTAGCGGCTGGACGAGATGAGATGGATAAGGAGGGTGAAAAATGTGAATTAAACACATCCAGCCACTGTAATTCATAGAGAGTTAAGGCGGTGAACCTGTGTTGTAACTTGTAACAGTGATATAGAGGGATACAGATACTGAGAGGTTACAAATTTAAAATGGAAGAGTTGAATGCTGATCAGAAGTTTAAACAGGAATAAAAACAATTTGCAAGATCAACGGCGCAGACGGGAATGGAGGAGGTGAGATATTGTGAGGAACTATAAGAGTTGTACGTAGAGGAGTATGTCACCCATAAAGTGAGAGCTGCATTGTCTGTACGCAGTTACAGTGGCACATGTGGGATATGTTACAGACATGAGGAGTGTTGGAGCGCCTGCTGGAGGGTACACAGATAACAACAGTTCCAACGGCTGGAGCAGTCACTCAAGAAGGCAGCTCACCACCATCTTCTCAGGGACAACTCAAAATCAATAAAAAAATGCTGACTCAGCCAACAATGCACATGTCTATGAATGAAAGAAGGAAGAAATTTGTAGAAAAATCAACAAACAGCACTGAGGTGACTCAGGAAGGCGCTTTCAGCAGCCCTTCACAAACACGGAACCCCTATTCCCTGGAAGGAGAGGAGTTGCAGGAGCACGGAACACCAGAATTTCCAAGGTGCCCTCCAAGTCACGTTCCATCCTCCCAGCAATGTGTCTGTCCATACACCCAAAGGACTGCAATGGGTCAGGAAGACAGTTGACCACCACCTTCTCCAGGGAATTACAGATGGGAAGGAAATGATGGCCGAGCAAGTGATGACCACGGTACATCATTGAATTTTAAAAAAGGGAAACTCACAGACTGTTCATGTTCTCTTTGCTTCATCCATACAACCCACATTCCCAGCTAACTTTGTGTCACCATCAAATGTGGAACATTAGATTTTATCCGACCATCAAATCCATTTGAATTTAGTTGTATGTCAAGCACTAATCCATTTTCTTCCACTTAGCTTTCTGTCTATTAAAAAATTCCAAATCCATGCCAGTACATTCCCTCCAATCCCACATGTGCCAATTTTGCTTATCCACCTCTTCAGTGGGACCTTGTTAAAAGGCTTCTGAAAATCCCAATAAACCATTCCTCCCTTTTATCTACTCTGCTGTCTACGGCCAGACAAGAAAACAAAGCCAGCAGTGATTATGAAATGACATCTCGCTTTCAGAACAACATGCTGGCACTGTCAGAGGACAGAGAGCAGATATAAAGGAGTCAGACAGTGATAAGTGGAGTTCCACAGGGGGCAGCGTTGGGACTACACTGTACACGCTACACATTAACAGTCTGGACAAAGGATGTGAGGGGGTATGGGAAATAGTTTTCTCTGAAACATCCCAGGGATGAAATGCTTACTATATCAGGAGCAGTTGGAGATTCTGGGTCTACACTCGATGAAGTTTCGGCAGTGGTGGCAGAATCTGATTCAAACGTACAGGATACTGAGGGACCTGGATAGAGTGGACATGGGGAAGATGGTTCCATGATTCGGAGACTCGGGCCCAAAGAGAGAGCTTCCGAGTGAAGGGACGCCCCTTTAGAATGGAGATGTGGAGCAATTTATTCAGCCAGAGTGCGATAATCTGGAGAGCTCACTGCCTACGGGGTGGGGGTGGGGGGCTGTAGATCAGAAGCAATTCAGTGTATTAACTCAGAGATAGATAGGTTCTTGTCAGGGGTGTTGTGCTGGAAAAGAACAGCATGTCAGGCAGCATCCGAGGAGCAGGAGAATCGATATTTCTGGCAAAAGCCCTTCATTAGGAAAGGACTGATGAAGGGTTTTTGCCTGAAACATTGATTCTCCTTCTCCTCGGATGCTGCCTGACCTGCTGTCCTTTTCCAGCACCACACTCTGAACTCTAAACTCCAGCATCTGCAGCCCTCACTTTCGCCTGATAGATAGGTTCTTAATGAGTAAGGGGATGAAGGGTTACAGGGACTATAAGATAGAATCAATTCCCCCATCATCGAATAGTGGAATAGACTCGATGGTCCAAGTGGCCTCGTACTATATCTGATCACAGAAACCCGACAGTGTGGACAATGTTCCATAGCCACCTCTCCTAACCTGCATATCTTTGGACTGTGGGAGGAAACAGGAATACCTGGGAGGAAACCCAGACAGACACAGGGAGATCTCCACACTGCCAATCGCCCGAGGCTGGAATCAAAGCCTGATTCCTGTTGCTGTGAGGCAGCAGTGCTAACCACTGAGCCACCGCGCTGTCTCCGTCCCATCGGGATGGGCTGACGGGCCGTGCTTATTCATCTGCTTTTGAATTGTGCAGTTATCATTTCTGCCATATCGTTTACCATACTTTCCAACACTTTCCTGATTGTTACCGTCACCTCTTGGTTTCAGATAGACTGCAGAAAGCTACATCACAAAGTAACTTGGAAATTCTTGTGTGTAAATCTCAGAGCAGAAGTTTACAGGGTCAGCAGGTCATAGAAAGGGCAAATGGAATGTTGGGGTTGACTCCAAAGGGAATGGAATTTAACAATAGGGAAGGCTTGTAATAACTATAGAGGGTTCCAGTCAGCTCACAATGAAAATACTGTGAACAGGTTTGGTTTCCTATCTAGAGGCAAATGTTCTTGCTTTGGAGGCAGCCCAGAGCAGGGGTGACAGACTGTCCCTCAAAATGGAGGGATATTGATGAGAAAAGCTGGAGAAGGTTGAATTTGAACTCATGAGAATTTAGAAAATTAGGCAAATCTACTGATACATCGAAGATTCTTTGGTCTTCTTACAGGATCTGTACTGAGACATTGCTTCCCTGAGAAAGGATCTGTAACCGGAGATAAAGGTGAGTGTAGGCACTCGGGAAGCTTAGAGAGAAAAGCAGGGTTGTAGAGACTGGAAGATGTTACAGAGTTGGGGTGGTTTGAGGTCACTGTTGGTGGTTAGAGATCAGACAGTTTGTTGTGAATAAAAATGTCACAGAGAGGTACAGAGTTATCAGTCCTGAAGGAGTTACAAAGATAGGGAGGGTGGTATTGGGAGCTGTAGGGAGGGTTGCAGGGCCTTGGCAATACACTGATATGGATGTTCATTGGCTGTGCAGGCGTTTACTGAGTTGGAAGGTTTGAAGGCGTTGAATCAGTTCAGAGCCAGGGTAAATTGGAAGGATTGGAGGAGCCAAGGATACTAAGGTTTCTAAAACTGCAGGAGTTCAGAGAGTTATTGAGGACTATGAAAACAGGTTTGCAGCATTCCCATCCATTACTCACAGATGTGGAATGCTGTTATGGAGGAGGTTAGAGAAATCGAGAAGGTTGTAGATGTTGGAAGATCGTACAAAGACAGTTACAAAGCTGTAGTATTTGAGGAGGTTATAGCTACAGGATGCAATGAGGGATTAAAAGCTGCTTCAGGTATTAAACATGCTGCAAGGGATCAATAACCTTCCATCGATCAGGGGGATTTGAAGGTCTGGAGAAAAAAAACGAGTATTGCAGGGATTGAAGAATATCACAGAGATGGGGAGTAAGATGAGTATAAGGAGTTATAACATGAGATGAGCTGTATTCAATGGAGTCAGGGAAGTTACAGGGAGATCCGAAGGGACTACAGGTGATCAAAAGGACAGTGAGGCTTCTTAGTGCAGGATGGGTTAGTTTACGCAGACAGGGAGTATTTACAGACACTAAGAGATTTGTATAGAATTGAGACACTAACAGAGATACGGAAGGTTGCAGTGGATGATATCAGATGATGAGGTTCTGGAGGTTACATCAATTAGAAGGCTGGAGAGTGTGGCAGAGCTTACAGACACTGGAACAGCAATAACGCCTGGAGACACTTCACAGATAGAGAGAATTGCACAAACTGGAGGAGGTTCCTGCTGTAGGGAGGGTTGTAGGGGAGGGTGATGTTTACCCAGACGGGAGGGGGAAGAACTGGAGAAGGTGATGGAGATGAGTAGATGGATGGAGATACTGGAGGAGCGTACTTTGACAGGGTGGGAATATATATATATATATATATATATATAGAGAGAGAGAGAGAGAGAGAGAGAGCGTTACAGATACAGGGAGTTTTTGGGACAGAAATACGGAACGCAAAGGGAGAGTTGCCAAGTCAGACAAAGAGAGAGTATTTGAGGTGCTGGAGGGAGAGGAGGAGCAAACAGAGATGTGGATTGTTGCTGTGGCTGGAGAAGTACTCTGAGTACAGAGAGACTTTCAGGGCCTGGAGCAGGTTATTGAGATAATGATCTCCACAGTCTGTGAGGACTGGAGTACGCCTGACAGATGGAGAGTGATATAGCTGCTGGAGTAGTTACAGAGCAGCTCTGACAGATGGGGAGTGATATCGCTGCTGGAGTAGTTACAGAGTGGGCTTGACAAATGGGGAGTGATATAACTGCAGGAGCAGGTGACAGATTTAAGGAGGGCTCTGGAGGCTGGTGTCCATTGCAGAGACATGGTGGACTGATGAATGTCAGAAGTTCATACTGACAGGGAGGTGTGTGGTTGCAAGAGAAGGTAACAGAAACAGTGAAGGTTTCAGTGTTGGAAGTGGATTCAGCGTGTGGGATAACGTCGCAGAGGCAGGCGCCGCCATAGTGATTGGAGGAACACGCAAATGGAGGGATGCTATAGGATATGATATTCCAGAGATAGGGAGTGTTCCAGCAGATAAAGGATATTACAAAGCTAAGTGGAGTTATCGGACTGCAGGAGGAATCAGATTGGGAGGGTTGGAGAGGCTGGAAGAGATTGGATAGATGGGGAGTATTCCATGGTCTGAGAAAATTCCAGTGATTGATGATTGTGTAGTTTACACAGATATTGGGGATAGTGGGGACTGACAGAGATACAGAGCCAGGGAGTGCTACACAGAAACATAGGAAAGAGGCGCAGTTGTAGGCCATTCTGCCCCACCAGGAGAAGGTCAGCTCTGCAGATGCTGGAGATCAGAATCAAGAGTGTGTTGCTGCCTGATCCACTATGCTTTTCCAGCATCCGAGGATCAGGAACATAGACATTTCGGGCCAGAGCCCTTCATCAGGAATGAGTAGTAAGGAAAGGATGGTGTGCAGAGATAGGGAGGAACTGGAAGAATTTACTGCGATAGTGAGGTTTGTGGTGATGGTTGTTGCGATTGGATGAAGTCAGTGATACAGAGTGGTGTAGACACTGGATGCTTCTTCAGACTGAAGGAGGTTACAGAAAGTGAGAACTGTAGGGACTGGGCTTGGATACAGCAACAAAGAGGATGTTTCATGTACATGGATGATTTTAGTGAACTCGTGGTTACAGAGATAGGAAGGCTGGTAGTGACGGCAGGGGTAGAGTTATGGAGCAGTGGCGTGATGGGAGAAGGTCACAGCGATAGAGGAGATTGCAGACATTGGGAGGGTTATTGTGGCTTCAGGACACTGCACACAGGGAGGGCTGCCGGGATGGGAGCAGGTTACACAGGCAGGAAAGGCTGTCGGGACTGGAGGAGTTTATACAGTTAGAGAGGTCTGTAAGGATGGTGGATGAATTAGAGGCCGTGTTGTGGTGTAGGATGGGAGGCAGGAATGTTATAGGGATTGATGGTTACAGTGATATCATGTGCTCTAGGGGCAGGAGGAGGGTACACAAAGGGTCGAGGCTGGAGGATGTTACAGAGACATGGTGGGCTAGAGGTATTGTGCAAGATGACAGAAAGAGAGATTATTGAAATGATGGGAGGAGGAGATTCCTGAGATTTGGCATGTCATCCAGTCCGGAGCATTTTACAGTGGCAGGGAGATAGTCAGCATTGAAGTAGGTTTTAAATTAGCAGAGGGATTGTAGGGAGTGGGTGAGGTTACAGAGATAGGAACTGTTCTCAGAGTTAAAAGCATTCAAGGCACCAGCTCAGATCAGTTGGACTGAAGGGTCTGTTTCCTTGCTGTATGACTCTATGATGTGATATTAGAGAATGTTGGAGTGTAAATAGAGAACATGGAGAAGATCCCAGGCTTCAACAGCACCTTCTCGAGGTCGGCCTGCGTTCCCCTCCATTGTCCTGATGCTCACTAAGATAGCATAGGCCCGGATTGATAACTGTGACACTCCTGATGCTGTCTCAGACAGGCTCAGTACAGCAGGGCTGAAAGTAATCCTCGCACAAAGGATGGGGATTGAGCCTGGGAGCTTTATGCTCTGTGTTCACCCTTCAGCACTGTATCTACGTCATGTCTTGAGGGTCGATGTTTCGAGCTATTTAAATGCTCTCTGTTCTGTTCCCTGTGAATGATCTTACCTCACTGCAGGATTTATTGAGGACTCCAGAACTCCCTGCCCTTTGTCTCTCTGGTTGACCTACCATCTTCAATGTGGTGGTGGATGAGACACCCAGCAGTTGGGAAGTTTATTGGGTCAGGAGCTTGCTGAGTACCTACAGGAGAGAGAGAATTAGACAGAATGGGAAATTAGACTGATGCAGTGAGGGTTACACAGGGAGAATGGTACTGAGTGCCACAGAGATCTGGAAAATCTGAGACTCCACCCCTGGCCTGTGCTGCTGCGTCTCTCTGGAGTGGAGAATTCTGTTTGCTCAGGATCTGAAGTAGCTGCAAGAGTGAGAGACACTGACAGAGGCAACAATTAGACCCACAGTGAGGGATACCACATGGAGAGAGACTGAGTGATATCACTAGAGTGCAGGAATGATTTCAGGATCAAGCAATGGTCATGTTGAAAGGTATTTGATTCACGGTGCAGTCGGATCAGTACTCAGTGACGGTTGAGCTACGAGTGGGAGAGGTGATGGCCTCATGTTATTCTCACTAGACTGTTCATCCAGAATTTAATACCGGTGTCAGCTATAACCATCTAACTGCTTAATATCCTTTAAGGAAGGAAGTCTGTTATCGACAGCAGGTCTGGCCTACATGTGACTCCAGACGCAGAGCAAGGAGGTTGACACTGAACTGCCCCCTGAAATGATCCAGCACGCCACCCAGCTCAAGGGCAGCTCGGGGTGGGAAATACAAGATGGCCAGCCAGAGACGGCAACTTCCCACGAGTGATATAAAAAAAACAACTCTGCTGGGAGCAGTGTCCTGGCCAGTCATGTCGGTAGGTATATGGACAGGGCTTTAAACTGACAGAGAGGACGCAGGGACAGGGTTCAGGTGAAAGGAGCTTTCCAAATCCAAACAGAAAAGATGAAGCATCGGAAAACCATGGAATGTGGCTGAACACAAGCAGAAAGGAACAGGAAGGGACAGAGTTTAACTAAAACTGTACATCAGTGAATTAGGCTGTGACAAGGAGTTCTGGGAAAAAGTCACTTACTATGTTCTTTCTTTGGAATGGACAGAGATAAATAATATTTAGTCACCAGAAAGATGTGGTTACAGGAGAAACAAAAGGTGGGACATAAATATTCAATTCCACACATCCTTGAGGGGTCTCAGGGAATGCTGGATGGGTAACCCTGACAGTAATGGGTAACAAAGGCATGAGAGAGAACGCATTTGGCCTCAGCTGATGCAGCTGAATCAGCCTGAATGCAGATTCTGGGTAACACGTGTCAAAACCATAAGCAGGAGAATGTTTCTCAGGCTGCATGACAACATTTCATTGCTCAACACTGTTACACATTCAAATGAATTCCTGTAAAAGGCAAAGGCACTGCGATAATTTTGGGAGACTTCAGTCTTTGTCAAAAGTGATATTCTCCAAACTCATCTTGGAATGCTTTTGTCTGTATTTCTTTCAATTTTGTAAATGGCCAGGGATGTGACTATCTCAGATCGACCGTTGGGTGATGGTGCTGAATGAAGGAGTAATGTCACACTGAGATAGCCTCTGGGAAATTGTAGTGTAGTGGAATTCAGTGAGATGATGGATTGTTAAAATGACCATAAAGCACACCCAACAATCACAACCCAATGTGTTTGAAAGGAGAACTGACCAAGGTAAACAGGGGAAGCAGTGAAATGTGTGGCTGGAAATGGACAGTGGAAAACATTTATAGTCATAGAGATGTACAGCACTGAAAAAGAGCCTTCAGTCCAACTGATCTACGCCACCCACATATCCTAACATAATCTCGTTTTATTTGCCAGCACTTGGCCCAAATCCCTCTCAATCCTTCCTGTTCGTGTACCCATCCAGATGCCTTTTAAATGCAATAATTGTACCAGCCTCCACCACTTCCTCTAGCAGTTCATTCCATACACACATCACCCTCTGCCTGTAAAAGTTGTCCTTTTATATCTTTTATATATTTCCCCTCTCATCCTGAACCTCGGCTGTCTGGTTCTGGGCTCCACTACCTCAGGGAAAAGACCTTTTCTGTTAAAGCTATCCGTACCTCTCTTGTAAACCTCTATATGGTCTCCCCTCAGCCTCAAATAGCCCCAGCCCTGTAGCTCAAATATTCCAATCCAGGCAACATCCCTGTAAATCTTCTCTGAACGCTTTCCACTTACACAACATCCTTCCGATAGGGAGGAGACAAGAATTGCATGTAATATTCCAAAAGTGTAATATCCAATGTCCTGAACAGCCAGACCATGACCTCCCAACTCCTCTACTTAATGCTCTGATCAGTAAACACAACCATACCAAACACCTCCTTCACTATCCTATCTACCTGCAGCTCCACTTTCAAGGAGCTATGAACCTGCATTCCAAAGTTTCTTTGTTGAGCACCACTCCCTAGAAATATACCATTAAGTGTGTAAGTCCTGCTGAGATTTGCTTTCCCAAAACGCAGTACTTCACATTTATCTAAATTAAACTCCAGCTGCCATACCTCAGCCCATTGGCCCATCTGATCCAGATCCCGTTGTAACCGGAGGTAACATTCTTCACTATCCACAACACCTGCAATTTTGGTGTCATCTGCAAACTTACTAAAAACACCTTCTATGTTCACATCCAAATCATTTATATAAATAACAAAAATAGTGGATTCAGCACCAATCCTTGTGTCATTCCACTGGTCACATGCCCCCAGTCTGAAAAACAACCCTCCACCAGCACCCTCTGTCTTCTAGCTTCGAGCCAGTTCTGTATCCAAATGGCTGGTTTTTGCTGAATTTCATGAGATCTAACCTTGCTCACCAACCTCCCATGTGGAAACTTTTCGAACACCTTATTGAAGTCCATATTGCTCACACTGACCGCTCTGCCCTCGTCAATCCTTTTTCTTATTTCTTCAAAAACCTCAAACAATTTCTTGAGACATGATTTCCCATGCACAAAGCAATGCTGACTATCCCTAATTAGAAACTTCCTTTCCAAATACATGCAAATCCTGTCCCTCGTGATACTCTCCTTCATCGTGCCCACCACTGACGTCAGGCTTAAATAGTGGCACCACGTTAGCCAACCTCCGTCTTCTGGTACCTCACCTGTGACTATCGATGATTAAAATATTTCAGCACGGGGCACAGCAATCAATTCCCCAGCTTCCCACAGAGTTCTAGGGTACACCTGATCAGGTCCTGGAAAGGTCCTACGAAGTATTCCTGAATCAAGAGACCTTGGAGTGCAGGTTCATAGCTCTTCGAAAGTAGAGTCGCAGGTAGATAGGATAGCGAATAAGGCATTTGGTATGCATTCCTATAATGGTCAGAGTACTGAGTACAGGAGTTGGGAGGTCATGTTGCGGCTGTACAGGACATTGGTTAGGCCACTGTTGGAATATTGCATGCAATTCTGGTCTCTCTTCCTATCGGAAAGATGATGTGAAAGATTTACAAGGATGTTGCCAGCGATGGAGGATTTGAGCTACAGGGAGAGGCTGAAAAGACTGGGGCTGGTTTCCCTGGAGCGGAGGCTGAACTTATAGAGTTTTACAAAATCATGAGGGACATGGACAGGATAAATAGACAAAGTGTTTTCCCAAGGGTCGGGGCGTCCAGAACTAGAGGGTATGGGTTTTGGGTGAGAGGGGAAAGATATAAAAGAGACCTAAGGGCCAACTTTTTCACACAGAGGGTGGTACGGGCATGGAATGAGCTGCCAGAGGAAGTTGTGGAGACTGGTACATTTGCAACATTTAAGAGGCATTTGGATGGGTATATGAATAGGAAGGGTTTGGAGTTATATGGGCCGGGTGCTGGCAGGTGGGACTAGATTCGGTAGGGATATCTGGTTGGCATAGACGGGTTGGACCGAAAGATCTTTTTCCGGGCTGTACACCTCTATGATTCTATGACCTGATAAGGTCCTGGGGATTTATCCACCTTTATGCATTTCAAGACTTCCAGCACCTCCTCCTTTATAATATGGACATTTTGAAAGTTGACACCATCTATGTCCGTACATTCTACATCTTCCATGTCCTCCCCACAATAAACACTGATGTAAAATACTTGTTTAGTATCTCCCCCATCTCCTGCAGCTCCACGTGCAGGCTGCCTTGCTGATCTTCAAGGAGTCCTATTCTCTCCCTAGTTATCATTTTTTCCTTTATGTTTTTATAAAAACCCTTGGGATTCTCCTTAACAATATTTATCCAAGCTATCTCGTGCCCCCTTTTCCCCCTCCTGATTTCCCGCTTTCGTACACTCCTACTGCCTTTATACTCTTCTCAGGATTCACACTCTCTCCTGAGATATGTTTACTTCTTTTTCTTCACTGAAACCTCAATTTCTTTCCATATCCAGTATTCCGTACCCCTATCAGTTTTTCCTTTCACCCTAACAGGAATACTGTACACTGTCTCTGGACTGCTGTTTTTATTTTTAAAGGTTTCCCAATTCCCAATGATAAACGTTTCATTCTTTCAAAATGGCAACTCCCCAATTCCTGCATCTCGCAAAACCGCTGCTTGACAATAATGACAAAATAAAGCACTTTCCAAAGGAAGGCATCGACGAGGTGAGGTCTGGACAGGAACATAGATCTGGAGGTTACCAGATGCACGGAGAGTGCTTTCTACCAGAGCAGCACCAGGTCAGTATCTGGCAAACAGACAGAATGGGCAAATAGATTCACATCTGACCTCACATCTCCCAGCCTGGGAACCTGAAGCTGTGCACAGCCATTTTGGAGAGTTATGCAGATATTAGGAGTATTGCTGTGGCAAATAAGTTTCAGTAATTTTGAGGGAAGATACTAATAAAGGAGGTTACAGAGTAAGGAGGATTGTCGGGACTTGAAGAGGTTTCCGAGTTTACGAGTGTTGGAGGGATTGGAGCAGGTTACCAAGATAGGGAGGGTTTAAGATTAAACGATTCCGCAGAAAGCCTTTACAGGGAGAAATGAAGGATTCGTGACAGTGTGGAGGAACAGAAGAATCTTGGGGTCCACGTCCATTGATCCCTCAAAGCTGGTACTCAACTGATAGCCTTGTTCAGAAGGCATGTGATGGGTTGGCTTTCATTAGCAGGGGGATTGAATTTAAGAGCTATGAGGTTATGCTGCAGCTTTATCGAGCCCTGGTTAGACAACACTTGGGTTATTGCGTTCAATTCTGGTTGCCTCATTATCAGAAAAATGTGGAAGCTTTAGAGAGGGTGCAGAGGAGATATATCACGATGCTGCCTGGACTGGAGGGGAGAGCTTATGAAGAATATTTGAGGGAGTTAGGGCTTTTCTCATTGGAATGAAAAAGGATGAGAGGTGATTTCATAGACGTGGATGAGATAATTTGAGGCTGAGATAGAGAGGATAACCACATACTTTTCCCATTGCAAAAATGGAAATGATGAGGTGGCATAAATTGGAGGTGATTGGAGGAATGTTTATAGGAGATATCAGGGGTGGGTTCTTTACACATCGTGTAGCGGGTGCGTGGAATGCACTGCCAACAGTGGTAGCAGAGTTCAATACACTAGGGACATTTAAGGAATTGTTAGATAGGCAAATGGATGATAGTAAAATGTAGGGTCTGTAGGATAAAAGGTCCTCACAACATTGAGGCCGAAGGGCCTGGGCTGTGCTGTACTGATCTATGTTCTAAATAGGGAGGGTTACAATGGCACAAAGAGGCTTCAGAAATCTGGAGAGGTTGGGATCTGAATGAAGAGACACAAATAGTAAGGGTTGCTAGGATTGTCGAGGGTAACAGACACAGCAATGATCTGAACTGGAGCTGACGACCCAGACTGGGATGGGTGTGAGGACTGAAGGTAGTTTCACAGGGAGGGAGGACAGTAGAGCCACAAGAGATTACAGAGCTATCGGGCCAGCAGGAGTTCATGGAGATGGGGAGGTTGGGAGGGATGAAGCAGTTTACAGGCACAAGGATGTTGGGAGGATGGGATGGTTGGAGACAGTTTCACAGATAAGGAAGTTTAAACCTCCTGCAGTTTAGTCAAAGTGGGAAGGTTTGTAGGGGAGGGTGGCATTTACACAGATAGGGGTGTAAGAGCTGGAGAAGGTTATGGAGATGAGTAGATGGATGGAGAGACTGGAGGAGCTTGCATTGACAGGGTGGGAGATAGCCACGGGAGGATGTTACACAGATAGTGGGTCTTATCGGAACTGGATCAGGAGAGTAACAGGCATTGGAGTGAGTTCTACAGATCCTGACTGCAGCAAGGACCTGAGAGGATTGAAGGGTCTCCACAGATTGATCGTGTCTTTCAGACTGGAAAAGGATATGGATTAATTAAGCCCAATGTATGCTGTTTTCTTTTTCCTGAACAGAGCCTCAATAAACCTCAGCAGACAGGGAGCCCTTACCCTGCCAGCTTTTCCCTTCACTCTAACAGGGACATAATGACCCTGGATTCTTGAGATCACACTTTTAAAACCCTCCCGTTTGCCAGTCATTCCTTTTCCTTCAAACAGACTCACCCAATCGATGGTAATCGTGATGTGGAGGAGCCGGTGTTGGACTGGGGTGGACAATGTTAAAAATCACACAACACCAGCTTACAGTCCAACAGGTTAATTTGGAGGCACTAGGTTTCAGAGCACTGCTTCATCAGGTGGTTGTGGAGCACAGTCGTACGGCACAGAATTTATAACAACAGGATAGCAGTGTCATGGAATGTAATATCAAACACATTTAGTTTCTGCCTTTCACCTTTTAGGATTATCACCTGTGCTTCGAAAGCTGGTGCTTTGAAATAAACCTATTGGACTATAACCTGGTGTTCTGTGATTTTTAATTCACCCAATCCTGCCTAATGGCCCCAAACCCGGCCCTGCTCCAATTTCGTCTGTGGCCATGTCTGATCCTCTTCCATAACGATGTTAAAACGAAGACAGTTGTGATCACAGGACCCGAAGTGCTCTCTGACTGACACTTCAGTCACTTTCCAGACCTCGTTTTCTGAGGGGAGGTCCAGTGCTGCTACCGCCTGAGTAGAGTTAGGCTTTGTTAGAGTTACATATTGGTTTGGGAAAATTTCTTGGACACATTTGACAAATTGCACTCCATACAGGGCTTTTACTCTGTGAGCGGCCCAGTCCATCCAGGGGAAGCTAACATCTCCAACCAATACTACATTATTATTTCTATAGGTACCTGCACTCTCTCTACACATCTGTTCCTCTAGTATCTGCTGGCTCTTTGGGAATCTAGAACACTGTCCCAACAGAGTCCATCCCCTTTTTGTTTCTAACTTCTAACCATGTGACCTCATTTGATGATCCCTTAAAAGTATCCCTTCGAAGCTCTGTTGTTCTGCCGTCCCTTATCAAAAGTGCAACTCTCCCATCTCACTCACTCTGTCAGACCTGTAGCTTCTGTATCCTGGAACACTGAGCTGCCAGTCCTGCCCTTCTCTCAGCCATGTTTCTGTTATGGCTATAATATCCTAGTCCCCAAAGCCAATCCATGCTCTGAGATCGTCTGCCTTACCAGTCAGGCCTCGTGTGTTGAAATAAATGCACTTAAACCTGTAGTCTTTTCCCTCCCTTGACTGTGCCCCAGGATTTCCAGAATAGGAAACTTGTTCTCAGTGGCTGGTGTATTTTTCCCCTGACTGGCCAATGGCACCTCTCTTACTCAGAGTCCCTGCCAACCTAGTTTAAACCCTCCCCAGGTAACACTAACAAATCTCCCTCGCAGTGATCTTGGTGCCCCTCTGTGTTAAGTCAAACTTGTTCCCCCTTCTACAGGTCACTTCCACTCCAGAAGAGATCTCAAAGATCCAAACATTACCCCATCCCCCAGCTCCTCAGCCACACATCTATCTGGCCTATCTTTCTATTTCAGTCCTCAACAGGGCAGGTGGGACTAGGAATAATCTGTAGATCACTTCCCTTGAGGTCATCCTTTTAAACCTCTCACCTAAATCCTGATACTCATTTCACAGGACCCCATCCCATTGTCTACCACTGTCATGTGGACTGATGTGCACAATGACCAATGGCTACTAACCCTCCCCTTCAGAATGTTCATTAACCGCAGGGAGACGTTCTTGACCCTGGTACCCGGAAGGCAGCACACGATCCTGGGATGCCTTCTGCAGCCAAAGAATCTCCTGTCTGACCCCCTCACAACTGGGTCTCCCATCAGTATCACGCTCATTAGAGAGGATCTGGCAAACGTGGACTGGGAGGACTATCTGCAGTTGGGTCTATATTTGGAAAGTGGGAGTATGTTAAAGTGATACAGTGAGAATTCAGGGTCAGTGTGTTCCTGACGAGAGAATAGCAAAGGCAGAAAGTCCAGCGAAAACTGATCAAGCGATATCGTGAGATTGCTAAAGAAAATACAGTGTAATAAAACCAGGCGAAACCATCCAAAAGTTTAGGGACTGCAAGGGGGTCTTTAGAAATGAGGGGAAAACAATGGCCATAAAATCTCCTTGTCAGATACTATAAAGGAAAATCCACGCGGTATTTTATCAGTATAGTTAGAATAAGAGGATTACTGGGGAAAGAGTGAGGCCTGTTAGAAACCAAAGGGATAATCCATGCATGGAGCCAGAAGAAGTAGGTGAGGTATTCAATGAATACTTCCCATCTGTATTCACACAGGAGAAAGACTTTGTAGCCAGGGATTTCAGTTGGGATGGTGAGGCTCTAGAACATATTAAGATCGATAAAGGGGAGATATTACATGTTTTCACAGGCATAAAGCTGGAGAAATCCCCAGTGCCAAATAAAATGTATCCAAGGCTGCTATGGGAGGTAAGGGAGGAGATTGCTGGGGCCCTGGTGGATATATTTAATACTTTGCTGGCCACAGGTGAAGTGCCGAATGACTGGAGGATATCTAATGTGGGTCCTTTGTTCAAGAGCAGCATGGGTGGCGAGAGAGGGAGGACGCATGGTGGTGGGTTTTGATTGCATGAAACATCACAGCAATACTTAGAGAGGACATTCCTGTGGGATCGCCCACTGTGTTGGAGATACTGTGAAATAAGAATGGGTCATCACTTTGATACGAGTGTACTGACCCTGAATAATCCATGGCAGACTGAGGAACAAATATGTCGGGAGATCTCAAATATCAATCATAATAATAAGACTGTTATGGTAGGGGTTTTTAAACTTTCCAAATCTGGATTGGCATTGCCACTATTCAATGTTAGGAACAGAGAAATTTCGTAATTGCGTTCCAGAAAAGTCCCAAACAGTATGTAAATGGCCCAACTGGAGAAAGGTGCAAAACCTGACCTCCCCTTGGGAAACAAGGTAGGGAAAGGGACTGAGGTGTCAGTGGGAACGCATTTTGCTAAAGTGACCACAGTCCTATTAGTTTTGAAAACAGCGATGGAAAAGGACAGGCCTGGTCCACAAGTTCAAGTTATAAAGTGGGGCCAGCCCAATTTTGGTCGTGTTAGCCAGGAACTTTCAAAAGGTGATTGGGGAGTCTATTTGCAGGGAAAGGGAAATTTGGCAAGTGAGACTATTTTAAAAGTGAGATAAATTGAGTGATCAGTGCCAGCATGTTCCTATTTGTGTGCAGGACAATGCTGACAGCATTCGGAAACACTGGCTGTCTATTGAGGGTCTGGTCAAGGAAAATGGACCACATGCCATGTATAGCCAGCTGGATCAAGGGAATCCCTGAGGATAACAGGGGCTGTAGGAGTATACTTTGGGTTGAAATCAGGAATGCAGAAAGGGGCCATGAAATAACTTTGACAGAGAAGGATAAGGGGAATCCAAAAGTGATTGTATCAATATATTAAGAGCAAAAGAGTAACTCGAGACAAAATAGGGGCCCTTAAAGATCAATGAGGCTATCAATGTGTGGAACTGTAGAATATGGCTAAGACCCTAAACATATTTTGCACTCAAGAACTTGCTGTGGAAAAAGACTGGGCAACTCAGGGAACAAGAGCAATATGTTAGACCACAATTGGAGTATTCTGCAATTCCAGTGTCCCTGCTATAGGAATGATGTTGTGAAAGTGGAAAGTGCTCAGAAAAGATTGACAAGATGTTGCCAGGGTTGTTGCTGAATAAGCTGGGGTTATTTTCCCTGGAGCATCAAAGACTAAGGGGTGACCCTACAGAGGTTTATATAAACATGAGGGGCATGGATTGGGTAAACAGTCAAGGTCTTTTCCCAGGGTTGGGAAAACGAGAGGGCATAGGTTTGAGGTTAGAGGAGAAAGGTTTAAAAGGGACCGAAGGAATAGCTTTTTCATGCATACAGTGATGTGGATATGGAACAAGCGGAGGGAGAAAGTAACAGGGACGGATACTATGACAACATTTAAAAGGTGTCTGGATGGGTATATGAATAGTCAGAGTTTAGCGGTATATGGTCAAATGCTGATTGATGGGATGGATTTGTTTAGGTCTTCTGGTCAGCCTCGACGAGTTGGGGACTGAAGGGTCTGTTTCCATGCTGTACTTCTCTACGACTTGAAAAGAATGCATGTTATAGAAGAGGTGGTGCTGGAGGTTTTAAAACACAGAGGTATGGAAGGCCCCAGGACCTGATTAAGTGTATCACAGGACATTGTGGAATGCTAGGGAAGAAATTGTGGAGCCCCGAACAAAGGTATTTGTACCATTGACAACCATGTGTGATTGGCTGGAACGCTGGAGGTTGGAATCATGGACAGTGAAGGAGGTTTTTTGAGATTACAAAGGGATCTTGATGAAATGGGTGAATGGCTGAAAAACTGCAGTTAGAATTCAATCTGAATAAATGTGAGGTAATGCATTTGGTAAAACAAACAAGGGTAGATCTTACACAATTAATGTTAGGGCCTCAGTTAGTGTTTTAGAGCAGAGGGACCTCTGGGTTCAGGTACATAATTCTTGAAGCTTGCATCACAGGATGGAATAGACGGTGCTTGGTATGCCTGACTATTACTCAGTCCATTGAGTGGAGGGTTTGGGACGTCATGTTGAGATTGTACAGACAGTGGTGACGCCTATTCTGCAATACTCTGTCCAGTTCTGGTCGCCCAGTTATAGGGAGGATATTATTAAGCTGCAGGGGGTTCAGAAGAGATTTACCAGGATGTTGCTGGGTATGGAAGGCTTGAGTTCTGAAAAATGGCTGGATAGGCTGAGTCTTTTTTCACTGGAAACTGCAGAATGAGAGATAACCTTATGGAAGTTTATGAAAAAGATGAGGGATATAGATACAGTTAATGGCATTTGCCTTTTCCCAGAATGGGGGAGTCTCAAGAAGATGGACACATTTTTAAGGCTAGAGGAGAGAGATGTTCCAAACAAAAGGATATAAGAGGCAAATTGTTAAACAGAGGGTGGTTTGAGCGTGGAATGAACTTCCTGAGGAAGGGGTGGATGTGGGTATAGCTTCAACGTTTAAAAGACATTTGGATAAGTACATGAATGGGAAAGGTTTGGAAGGATATGGGCCAGCAACAGGCAGCTGGGACAAGTTTACTTTGAGATTATGGTTTGTTTCAACTGAAGAGTCAGTTTCCACGCTGTACGACTATGACAAGAATAGAGTTTTGTTCCATTATTTAAGAAAGGTTGTGATGGAAAGCCATGGAACTAAAGACCAATTGGCCCGATGTCAGTGGTGGGTAAGTTGTGGAAGTGATTCTGCCAGACAGGAGTCACATTCATTTAAAAAGGCAAGGATTGATGAAAGATAGTCAGCACGGCTTTGTGCAAACAAAGTCAGGTTTCACTAACTTGATTGTTGTTACAGTGGTGACCATACATTATCTACACTAACGTCAACAGGGCCTTTGACAGGATTTAGCATGATAAACTGTTTTGTAAGGTTAGATCACATGGGATCAGGGAGAGCTAGCCGTCTGTACACAAAATTGGCTTGACAGTAGGAGACAGGGTGATGGGAGAGGGTTGTTGTTCGGACTGGAGGCCTGTGACCAGCAGTGTGCTATAATGATCAGGGCTTGGTCCACGAATGTGCATCATTTAAATAAACGATTTGGTTGAGAATATAAGAGTCGTTGTTGGAAGAAGGATTCCAATTATCCACACTATCCATTTTTTAAAATTTCAAAATATATTTATTCATGTAAATAAATCTTTGGTACTTGTACAATTTTCCATGTTGTTCATAGTTATATACATTGCATGTCTTAACATTACAAAGAACAGATTGAATTAATCGAATTCACAGTTATCCTATTAACAGTTACCTTTATTAACTATCCAGTCTCTTGGTATTTGGCTGTGGCTTCAGCGGAACCCACCTACTGAGTGGGTGCCCTGTTATATGAAAGCAAATGAAACTTCTTTAACCCCCAGTTTATGTGGTTACCATTGTCCATTTGATTGTCCTGTCTCTGGGGTAGCTGTCTACATCCCCATGGTAAGCACGAACTGCTGGACCTTCGCTGGGCTGAGGTAGCTATCCAGCTCCTCACTGGGGTCATTTACCCGCTCTGGTGTCATTGAGCCAAGGCAGGGGTCCTCACTGTCCAGTTCTGTGTCTGACATTGGGACTGTCAGAAAGTCACAGCTCTCGGTTGCCTGTAGTTGTGGGGCAGTGGGTACCCCCTGGTTCTCACTGGGTGGAGGGTGGACTTCGGGTGGTCCATTGTTTCCTGGTTGGGAGGAAATGCCCTCCTCTTTACCGACGGCGCTCTGTCTCTTCTGGTGGTGATGGCCTTCTTTGTGTCGATCTTCCCCATCCGAAGAGCTGGCCGTCACTCCCTCGTGCAGCTGTCTTTTCCCCTTTTGCTGGGAGGCTTTAGGGGCCTAGCAGGATTTTCTCTTCCTGTTTTTAACAGGTATCCAATCCTCTGCCTGCTTGATTACTTCCTCCTCCATTTCTTCCATCTGCCCGGCTAGAGCTAGGATCAGCTGCTGTGTCTCTCCGCTGGCTGCTGCCTCCTCCACCCTAGCCTGTTCTTCTTTCTGCGTGTCACCACCCTCCGTTTCCCTGCTGTCCGGGTGGACCTTACTGGTCTTTGGGGGTCCACGGCTCACATTGCCACCTCCAGCCATCTGTGCGTAAGTGCCCCTTCCCCCCCCTCCCCCGTCTTGGGCAGGTCTTATACATATGGCCCGTCTCTCCGCACAGGTTGCAGCTCTTTTCTTCCTGACAGTCCTTCGTCAAGTGACCCTCCTGTTTGCAGTTCCTGCAGATGGTCAGTTTGCAATCCGCCGCCACGTGTCCCGACTTCCCGCAGGTTCGGCACACTTTCGGCTGCCCTGCATATGTCAGGTAGCTTCTGCTCCCTCCAATTGCGAAGCTCGAGGGTGGGAGGAGGATGTTCCCAGTATCATCGGCCCTCAGAGTTGCCCTGACCTGCCTCTTACTGGTCCAGATCCCAAAGGGGTCGATCACATCAGTGGCATCTCCCTCAACTTGGACATATCTTCCCAGGAAGGTCAGGACATCAGCCACTGAAACATTGGGCTGTACATATGGATTGTAACAACCCGATTCCTCTGTGCAGGAAGCACACACAATGGGGTCACCGACAAGATGGAAAACAGCGGCTCCCCTTCCTTCTCCTTGAAGACCTTCAGGAGCTGTTTGCACTGCTTCACACTTCTGAAGGTCACATCCCCTTCCCCAGGGAAATCCTACAGGCAGTACACGTCCGCTGCAGCGAACCCACAGCATCCCAACAGTATCTTCTTAATAAACAAGGTGCAGTCGAGTGGTGTACGATCCTCAATCTTCTTCACAGTCACCCTGACTGTGTTTCGAACCCCCTGCCCAGGGCTGGGGCAGCTGTTGTGGCCATAGCTCTGAGGTTGGCTGGTCCCTGAATTGGCGTTAGGCTGAAGCCAGCATGAAGATCCACCATTGAGCAGGTCAGCACAACCAAACGATCCTCCAATGTCCAATTACGATCCAGCGATGATCTCTGCACTAGCTCTGATGACTCGCAACTCGACACCTGTCCTGATAAGAACAGAAAATCAAAGCACAGACTTCAGGTCATCAACTCTGCTCCAAAGTTCCTCCACTATCCATTTTTTTAATTTCAAAATATACTTTATTCAAAAAATGCTTTGATGGTCTGTACATTTGATCATGCCATACATATGTCCACATTTACAGACACAGATTCGAATTTATCCTTGTCATATACAGGTCTGTGCATTTTTCAATCTTGTACATATATTTGGCTGACGCATCAGCAGAGCCCAAAAAACGTCCGCATGGGCCCCCTGTTCTTCTTTAGGCAGGCCGATCTTACATGGTGGTCTTTCCCCACCGCGCCTTGGCGGCAGCTGCCCCAAGCTTCAGCGCGTCCCTCAACATGTAGTCTTGGACCTTGGAATGTGCCAGTCTGCAACACTCGGTCGGGGTCAACTCCTTCAGCTGGAAGATCAACAGGTTTCGGACCGCCCAGAGAGCGTCCTTCACTGATGATCCTCCAGGCGCAGTTAATGTTCGTCTCGGTGTGAGTCCCGGGGAACAGGCCGTAGAGCACGGAGTCCCGCGTCACAGCGCTGCTCGGGATGAACCTCGACAAACACAACTGCATTCCTCTCCAGACTTCCTCTGCATAGGCACATTCCAGAAGGAGGTGTGTGACAGTCTCGTCCCCCCCGCAGCCACTTCGAGGGCAGCGTGCGGTGCGGCAGAGAGTCCGGGCGCGCATGAAGGATCTCACCACCAGCCGAGCCATGTCTTGGTGCTTGTTGGAAAGTTCTGGCGATGAGGCATTCTGCCAAATGGCTTTGACAGTCTGCTCATGGAACCGCTCGACAGGACCCGCCCTCTCCTTTTCCCGAAGGGTCTCAAGGACACTACGTGCTGACCACTTCCTGATGGACTTGTGGTCAAAGGTGTTTTTCCTCATAAATGTCTCCACGAAGGACAGGTGATACGGAACGGTCCAACTACTCGGAGCGTTCCGCGGCAGCGAGGCCAGGCCCATCCTTTGCAACACCGGGGACAGGTAGAACCTCAGTACGTAGTGACACTTGGTGATTGCGTACCGGGGATCCACGCACAGCTTGATGCAGCCACACACTAAGGTGGCAATCAGGGTGAGGGTGGCATTGGGTGTGTTTTTTCCCCCATTGCACCGGTCTTTGTACATTGAGTCTATTCAGACCTGGTCCATCTTTGATCTCCAAATGAATTGGAAGATGGCCCGGGTGACTGCAGCAGCACAGGTCCTGGGGATAGGCCAGACCTGTGCCACATATAGCAATACTGAGAGTACCTCACACCTGATGACCAGGAGATGGAACGGTCGCGATGGAGAGCGACCGTTGCCCCCATCTGCCTAGTTTCTGTCTCATCTTCCTGATCCGCTCCTCCCAGGTCTTGGCGCACTCCCCAGCCCCCCCCCCCGAACCAAATACCCAGCACCTTCAGGTGGTCAGTCCTGACGGTGAAGGGGATAGAAGATTGGTCGGCCCAGTTCCCGAAGAGCATGGCCTCGCTCTTGCCTCGGTTTACCTTGGCCCCCGAGGCCCGTTCGAACTGGTCACAGATGCACACAAGTCTGTGCAAGGACATCGGATCCGAGCAGAAAACAGCGACGTCATCCATGTACAGGGAGGCCTTAACCTGCAGGCCCCCGCTGCCAGAAATAGTCACCCCTCTCAGGCTCACATCCTTCCTGATGGATTCGGCAAATGGCTCTATGCAACACACAAACAAGGCGGGTGAGAGGGGGCATCCCTGCCTGACTCCAGATCTTACAGGGAAGCTATCTGATTCCCACCCATTGATTTGAGACTGCACTGACAATGTTGGTGTCGAGCAGTCTGATCCAATTTCCGATTCCCTCCCCAAAGCCCATTTTGGAGAGGACATCCCTCATATATGTATGCGATATCCTGTCAAAGGCTTTCTCCTGGTCCAGGCTGATGAGGCAGGTGTCCACCCCCCTGTCCTGCACGTAGGCGATCGTATCCCTCAGGAGTGCAAGACTCTCAGAGATCTTCCTGCCCGGTACAGCACAGGTTTGGTCCGGGTGGATCACCGATCCCAGAGCAGACCTGACCCGGTTGGCGATGACCTTTGACAAGATTTTGTAGTCTGCATTTAACAGTGAGATCGCTCTCCAATTTCTAATTTCCTCCCTCTCCCCCTTCCGCTTGTAGATGAGGGTGATGATACCTTTCCTCATGGATTCACTCATGGTACCTGCCCGAAGCATACTGACATACACCTCCAGCAGGTCCTGGCCGATCAAGTCCCAAAGAGCGGAATAAATCTCGACCGGTAAGCCGTCGCTTCCGGGAGTTTTATTCTTTTCGAAGGACTCGAGGGCCTTGGTCAGTTCATCCAGAGATAGCGGCTGGTCCAGCCTCTCTCGTGTTCCGTCATCTAGGACCTCCGTGATAGAGGACAGGAACGACTGGGAGGCCGCGCTGTCGGTTGGCTTCGAGTCATACAGGCTGGCGTAGAAGGATTTGCTGATCCTCATGACGTCAGCCTGAGATGACGTTACCGAGCCATCTTCTTTCTTCTGGCTGCTGAGCACGGAGCTCTCTTTGTGCACCTTCTGGAAGAAGAAACGTGAGCACATCTCGTCCTGCTCCACCGAGCGGACCCTAGACCGGAAGATTATCCTGGAGGCCTCCGAGGCAAAGAGCGAGGCTTGCTGGCCCTTCACCTCCTTGAGGTCCTCCGTGACATCGACCCCCATCGTCTGCAGCAGGAGCAGGTTCTGCATACTTTCCTGGAGCTGGGACAGTTTTCCCCGCCTCTCTCTCGCCTCCTGGACACCTTTGAGGATAAAGAACCTCTTGATGTTCCCTTTTACTGTTTCCCACCAGTCCGCTGGAGACTCAAAGAGGGGCTTCACGGTTCTCCAACCTGCGTAATCCCTCTTGAGCTGTTCGATGTTTCCCGGGGTCAACAGCTTAGTGTTCAGTTTCCACGTTCCCTTGCCCGCCCGCTGTTCGTCCTGTAGGTGACAGTCGGCCAGCAGGAGGCAGTGGTCAGAGAAGAACACCGGCTTGATGTCGGTGGATCTGACCGAGAGTGTTCGCGACACAAACAGGTAATCTATCCTTGAGCGGATAGACCCGTCTGCCCGTGACCAGGTGTATCTACGCTGTGCTCCATCTGCAGGGGTGCTGAAGACGTCGTGCAGCTTCGCGTCTTTGACCGTTTCCATCAGGGCCCTGGACGTAGCGTCCGGTTTACTTTCCCCCCCGCCGGATCGTCCATCTGCATCAATGATGCAGTTGAAGTCTCCGGCCAGAATGACCGGCCTGGACGTAGCCAGCAGCAGTGGAAGCTGTTGCAGGACGGCCAACTGTTCACTCTTACCCACTGGGGCGTACACGTTGATTAGTCTCACGGGAGCGTTTCTGTATTTAACGTCCGCGACAAGGAAGTGCCCGCCCACCACCTCCTTAACCTCAGAGATGGTGAAGTTGCCTCCCCGCAACAGGATACCCAGGCCGGAGGCGCGACTATCATTGCCCCCCGACCACACTGACGGCCCGTGGGCCCACAAGCTCGACCATCTCCTGTAACTGCTGAGGGGCGGTATCCCACACTCCTGCAGAAACAGGATATCGGCTTTGACGTTGGCCAGGAATGCGTTGAAACACATCGCGTAGCCGATTTAATGCTACGCACATTTATGCTGGCAATTTTAAACCCCATTTTACCAGTTTACGGGGTTACCAGTGTCCATTTTCTTCTGGTCTTGCTCCAGTGGGGTAGCTGCGTGCATCCCCGTGGTGACGGCAAACTGCTGGACCTTCCCAGGGCTGAGGTAGTTGTCCAGCTCCAAGCTGGAGTCATTTCCCCGCTCTGGTGTCATCGTGTCGGACCTAGGGTCCGCATCGCCCTGTTCTCCATCTGACAGCGGGGCTGTCACAGGGCCGCTGCTCCCAGTTACCTGGAGCTGTGGGCCGGTGGGTACCCCTTGGTTCTCACCGGGTAGGGGGAGGCCTTCACCCATCCCCTCAGAGGGATCAACTTTTCCTTCTTGGGCGGTGCTGCCCTCCTTTCTCCCCACGGCGCTCTGCCTCTTCCTCCGGAGGCGACCCTTCTTGCGCCCGTCCTCACCATTGGAGGAGCTGCCTGTATCATCATCTTGGAGGTGTCTCTTCCCCCTTCGCTT
The DNA here is from genome assembly GCF_047496795.1 of Chiloscyllium punctatum. Lineage (NCBI taxonomy): Eukaryota > Metazoa > Chordata > Chondrichthyes > Orectolobiformes > Hemiscylliidae > Chiloscyllium > Chiloscyllium punctatum. The sequence continues at coordinate 38,199,694 of NC_092788.1, forward strand.
GGTGGCTTTGGGGCCCTCGAGAGGTTTCCTCTTCCTGTTTTTTGACGATAATCCACTGCTCTGCCTCCTTTGATCCCTCCTCTTCCATTTCCTCCATCTGTCTTGCAGGAGCTTGGGTTGGCTGCTGCATCTCCCCGCTGTCTGCCGCCTGCTCCGCTAAAGCCTGCCCTTCCTTCTGGGTGCCTCCAGACACCGTTCCTTTGCTGATTCGCGGTACCTCGCTGGACTATGTCGGTCCGCGGCTCGTGTTGCCACCTCCGGCCATCTGTGCGTAGGTGGAGGCTCCTCTTCTTGGGCAGGTCTTGTACATATGGCCCGCCTCTCCGCACAGGTTGCAGCTCTTTTCTTCCTGGCAGTCCTTAGTCAAGTGCCCCTCCTGTTTGCAGTTCCTGCAGATGGTCACTTTGCAATCTGCCGCCACGTGTCCTGACTATCCATGCCTCTCCTAATGCTATATATCTGTACCAAGTCACCCCTCAGTTGCCGATACTCTCGCAAGACAATCCAACTGTGTCTAAACTCCTTACAGTAAACACATTCTCATCCAGGCAACATTCTGGTAACCCTCTGTTGCACGCTCCCCAAAGCATCCACATCCTTCTATAGTGTGGCGATGAGACCTACACACAACATACCAAATATGGCCGAATGAAGTTTCATTCAGTCACAACATGACATGCAAATGTGTGTACTCAATACTGCGACCAATGACAGGAAGCATGCCATACGCCTCCTTTGCAACCACATTCTGCTGTGTTGTTATTTTCAGGGAGCTACGGATTTGCATCCAATGTCGCCTGTTTTATCAATGTTTCCAATTAGTCAATTAGTGTACTTCTCTCTTCCATTTGACTTCGTACATACATCACTTCACACCTGTCCCGATGAAATTCGATTTGCCACATCTCTTCCCAGCGTTCCAGCTGATCTACACACCGCTGCAACCTTTAAAAGTCTTCCTCACTATCCACAATTCCCCTAACTATCCCTAATCATTACATGCCTTTCCAAATGTTGTCTGCAAAATTACTAATCAAACTGCTGACCTTTTCATCTTATTCACAGAGATAAATTACAAACAGATATCGCAGCACTGATCCTTGCAAAACATCATTGGCCACAGACGTCCAATCAAAAATTCACTATTGCACATGCCTCTGTCTACTATCACCAAGAAGATATTGTATCCAACTTACCAATGACCATTGATTCCATGGATTGTGATTTGATCTTCCAGATTTTCCTTGCTCTTTGAAAGTTGTCCATTCAACATGACTCTATATTTTGATTCCCAGATTAAATTGGCTGTCTCACTAATGCGCTGACTGCGTCCTTTCTTCACAACAAAACAGGACCTTGTTTGTTTTTTTTTAACTGATCCTGCCTAAATCTCTACAATCCCTCAATAATCACATTGCTGTCATGGTCATTCTGCAGCCACATCTCCACAATAACCGTTCGATCATATCTGTTCCCTTCAGTTAATGCTGTCATTCCATCTGCCTTGTTGCAAACGCATGGCGCGTGTCACTGAGAGAGGGCCTTTGCGGGATGGATAGAGGTCATAAGAGTTCGAGAGATGTTTGGGAGTACAATGATGTTGCAGGGTTAAGCAGAGTTGCAGTTGCTAGCGAACGTTCAAGGAGAAAACATTTTGTTGTTTGAAGGAAGTTAGAGAGATGAAGTGTCTTTGATTAAGTTCCAGAGATAGGGACGTGTATAGGGTTTTTTTTTTTTTTTAGATTAGATTAGATTAGATTACTTACAATGTGGAAACAGGCCCTTCGGCCCAACAAGTCCACACCGCCCCGCCGAAGCGTAACCCACCCATACCCCTACATCTACATCTACCCCTTAACTAACACTACGGGCAATTTAGCATGGCCAATTCACCTGACCTGCACATCTTTGGACTGTGGGAGGAAACCGGAGCACCCGGAGGAAACCCACGCAGACACGGGGAGAACGTGCAAACTCCACACAGTCAGTCGCCTGAGGCGGGAATGTGGATCGTTACATGGACGATACTGATCAGGGTGTAGAAACATTCGCATGATTCCAGGATGTGGTACATTTAGTAACAGTTGTGGGATCTGGAGAATATCACAGTGATAGGGAGGATGGTATGGACTGGAAAATATTACAGAGAAAGGGAGGGTGGTATGGACTGGAGAATGTTGCAAGAACATGGAAGATGATATAGACTGGAGAATGTTGCAGGGATAGGGAGGAAGTTGTGGACTGAATAAACTTGAAAGGAGAGATGATTTTATGCTCTCGAATGTAGTTCAAAGAGAGAGTGAGTGCTGTGCATGCTGCAAGTTACTACAGTGATAGGGAAGCTTGTAGAGACTGGACGAGAGAGTCATAGAGAGGCTTGTGAGAGACCAGATTCACTTATGAGCATAGGATGTGCGACATCGAGCAGAGCCTTCTGAAGATATAAACAAGGATACAATGGCCACACAGCAGTCACACCAATACATAGGTATATAGGAACTGAAGGAATTGAAGAGATTACACAGACTGGGAGTGTTGTATGCAGTGGAGGAGATTAAACTGATAGGAACGGTTTTAGAGTCTCAACAACGTTTGGAAATAATGGGGGTTGCAATGGTGAGAGCAGTTTTCAACACGATGGAAGATATAGACTTGAAGGAGATTTCACAGATAGCGATGGCTTTCGGGTCTGGTGGGGGCTGCAAAGTAAAGGGGATTGTAAAGACTGGAGGTATTTACATAGAGAGGGAGAGTTTTAGTGATTGGCAGAATTCACAAAAACGGGTCTGCAGGACACGACAGAAATCAGAAGGGTTGTATCTACTTGATGGTGTACACAGGCAGGAAAGCTTGTGGGGGGGGGGGGGGGGTGGGTTGGAGCAGCTCACCATGATAGGGAGGGGCATGGAGACTGAATATGTTGCAGAAAGATTAATATGTTTAGTACTTTAGAACTCCACATAAGTCTGTCCTGGTTCCTTCTTTATGTTTCTGAACCACTGTCGTTATGCTTCTGGTACTAACCCGTAAGCACATAAAATAGCCTGTTTGACATGTGCATAATCTCTTGACCACTCATGATACAGCGCTGCAAATACCTCACTGGCTCTGCCTAATAGCTTAGACTGAACTAGTTTTACCCACAAGACCTCAGGCTACTCCATCTGTTGATCCAATTTTTCAAATGAAATAGAGGTCCTTGAAAGTAGAGTCACAGGTCGATAGGATAGCAAAGAAGGCACTTGGTATGCATTCCTTTATTGGTCAGAGTATTGAGCACAGGAGTTGGGAGGTCATGTTGCGGCTGTACAGGACATTGTTAGGCTACTTTTGGAATACCGTGTACAATTCTGGTCTCCTTCTTATCGGAAGGATATTGTGAAACTTGAATGGGTTCAGAAAAGATTTAAAAGGATTTTGCCATGGGTGGAGGATTTGAGCGACAGGGAGAGGCTGAACCGTGTGGGGCTGCTTTCCCTGGAGCATCAGAGGTTGAGGGGTGACCTTATAGAGGTTGATAAAATCATGAGGGGCATGGATAGGGTAAATAGGCAAAGTATTTTCCCTGGAGTCGGGTGTCCAGAACTAGAGGGCATAGGTTTAGGGTGAGAGGGGAAAGATATAAAAGAGACCTAAGGAGCAACTTTTTCACACAGGGGGTGGTACGTGTTTGGAATGAGCTGCCAGAAGAAGTGGTGGAGGCTAGTACAATTGCAACACTTAAAAGGCATCTGGATGGGTACATGAATAGGAAGGGTTTAGAGGGAGATGGTGCTGATTGGTGCGACTGGATTGTCAAGGACGAGTTGGACCGAAGGGCCTGTTTCCATGCTGTACATCTCTCTGATTCTCTGGCTTTAATTGCCAAAGTTTCAAATCACTTCAGGCAGTCAGAGACTGAGATAGAATTGTAAGGTCTTTTGGAGGTTCCACAGTTCAGGAGGATTGCAGAGACTTGCTGATGTTGTACATGAAGTAGAGTTATAGGGACTGAAGCTGGGAACAGAGATAGAGAGATGCGCAGGTGATTACAGAGATATCGTGGCCAGTGGTCTCTGGTGGAAGTTCCACGTAGAGATATGGTTTTTGGAACTGTTGGACTTTAGAAAGATAGGTAGATTTGGCGGGGCTTGAGGGGTTTACAGATGCAAGGAGAAATGTAGTAACTGGAGCATACGGAGATGGTGAGGGCTGGAGGAGACGCAATAATTTGGCTGGATTGTAGAAGCTGGAGGGGTTCTCACAGAAAAGGAGGATTGTAGGAATGTGGGGAGTTTACGGAGATAGAGGGTTAACGAATTCTCAGTAATTAGTGGTTTGGAGCACTGTCCAGACTGGGGGAGGCTTCAGAATGATGGAGGGACAGAGCAAAAGGTATAGAACGCAAAAATTATAGAACATAATCATGTCACTTCAGTGCTGTGCCACTGAGGGTCATCAGGAGGACATTCTTCCTCAATAAAATGTACAGATCCTCAGGGGAATGGACAGGTGGATGCTGAAAGGATGCTTCCTTCTCCTTATGGGAGAGAGGCAGACAAACGAGACTCTGTTTGACAAAGATGGAGAAGAGGGAGTTGTCTTTTTCTCCCAATGGCCCAAACCTACTTCAGGTTTGAACCCCCACAGCTCAAAGGAAAGCAATACGATAACAAAGAGCAAAGTTGTATGTGACTGCAGGAGATATGAGACGAAGGCCAGGTTTGGAAGGGAGGGAGTGAGAGAGCAGGGAGATGTTCAATAGCTGGAAGGGTTTACAGGGAGTGGACACTGTCAGGACTGGAGAACATGTCACGCAAACTCATGAGAGGGAGATAACGATATGGCACAAGGTCAAACACAGCAGGAGGATCCCAAGCTCCATACCTGTCATTTACTCAGGGAGCTGCTCTCACCCAGTCTGGTGCCAAGCCCCACTTACAAACAGCATGAGGTTTCCCAGTTCCTGGTGCTCAGAGGCCAGTGCACTCACCCCTGAACCAGTCAGTGAAGTATTTACACATTTGTACATTTCCAGAAACATAGTGTCCTAGCCGACATAAACTGGCAAATTCACACTCTTCCAGGCAAAGACCATCTGCACTCAGATTCCCTGGTGATACAATCCTCTGAGTGATAGTCTGCAGAGAACAACAGAATCCACGAATCCACATTGCATGGGTCATGGTCAATGAAAAAAGTTTCAGTCTTTCAAATATGACAACTCCTCAATTCCTGCATCTCACAAAACTGCCATTTAAAAATATTAAAATAAAGAACATTCCTAATGAAGGCTTTGACGAGGTGAGCTCTGGTCAGTAACATAAATCTGGATGTTACGGAGAGTGCTTTCTACCAGAGCACCACCAGGTCAGTATCAGGCACATAGACAGAACGGGCAAATAGATTCACAACGGAATTCACATCTCACAGCCTGGCAATTTGAAGCTGTGCTCACCCATTCCGGTAAAGATCTCTAGAAACAGGACATCAGAACTAGGAGACTGGAGGTTGGCTATCGTGTTGCTACTATTTAAGGAAGGCAGTAAAGAAAATCCAGGAAACTTTAGACTGTTGAGCCTGACATCGGTGGGCAAGTTGTTGGAGGGAATCGTAAGGGACAGGATATACATGTATTTGGAAAGGCAAGGACTGATTAGGGATAGTTAACATTGAGTGAGAAATCATGTCTCTCAAACTTGATTGAGATTTTTGAAGAAGTAACATAGAGGATTGATGAGAGCAGAGCGGTCGATGTGATCTATATGGACTTCAGTCAGGCGTTCAACAAGGTTCCCCATGGGAGACTGGTTAGCAAGGTTAGATCTCACGGAATACAGGGAGACCTAGCCAATTGGTACAGAATTGGCTCAAAGGTAGAAGACAGAGGGTGGTGGGGGAGGGTTGGTTTTCAAACTGGAGGCCTGTGACCAGTGGAATGCCACAAGGATCGGTGCTGGGTCCAATACTTTGCATTGTTTACATCAATGATTTGGATGTGAGCATAAGAGGTATCGTTTGTAAGTGTTGAGTTGACAACAAAATTGTAGGTGTAGTTTTCGGTGAAAGAGGTTACATCCAATTACAATGGGATCTTGAACAGATGAGCCAATCGGCTGAGAAATGGCAGGTGAAGATTAATTCAGATAAATGCGAGTGCTGCATTTTGCAAAAGCAAACCTTTGCTGGACTTATACACTTAATGGTAAGGCCTGACGAGTGTTGCTGAATATAGGGAAATTGGAGTGCAGGTACATAGCTCCTTGAACGCAGAGTCACAGATAGGTCGGATAGTGAAGAAGGCGTTTGGTATGCTTTCTTTTATTGATCAGAGTATTGAGTACAGGAGTTGGGAGATCATGTTGTGGCTGTACAGGACATTGGTTAGGTCGCTTTTGGAACATTGCGTGCAATTCTGGTGACCTTCCTATCGGAAGGATGTTGTGAAACTTGAAAGGGTTCAGAAAAGATTTACAAGGATGTTGCCAGGATTGGAGGGGTTGAGCTATAGAGAGAGGTTGAACAGGCTGGGGCTGTTTTCACTGGAGTCTCGAGGCTGAGGGGTGACCTTATAGAAGTTTACAAAATTATGAGGGGTGACCTTATAGCGGTTTATAAAATTATGAGGGGCATGGAGAGGGTAAAGAGACAAAGTCTTTACCCTTCAATGTGGCAGTCCAGAACTGGAGGCCATAGGTTTATGGTTAGAGGGGAAAGATATAAAAAAGACTTACGGAGCATTCTTTTTCCCGCGGAGGGTGCTATGTGTATGGAATGAGCTGCCAGAGGAAGTGGTGGAGGCTGATACAAAGGCATCTGGATGGGTGTATGAATAGGAAGGGTTTGCAAGAATATGGGCCAGATGCTGGTAGGTGGGACTAGATTGGGTTGGGATATCTGGTCAGCATGGACGAGTTGGACCGAAGGGTCTGTTTCCATGCTGTACATCTCTTTGACTCTAAGAGGGGCTGAATGGTCCAATCAAAAATGATCTGTGGTTCAAATCATAACATCCATCAGTTTCCATAATTCATTCTTGGTTCCATCTTGCAGGATCTATGAATCTCGCTCCCTCTACACTCCTACAGGATCCATGTCCCTCCCCATGTTTGTACCATCATCCAGTTTCTGCAGCCCTTCCTACCTCTGTAACATGGCCCGGACTCTACAACTCTTCCTTCCTCTGCAATGTTCCCCAGAAGGGCACTGGAGGCCGGTGGCATTTACAGAGTTAGGGAGGTATATAGGGCCTGGAGCATTTTGCAGGCATTAGGAATACAGGGACTTGAGGAGGTTTCACAGTTTATGAGTGTTGTCGGGACTGGAGGAAGTTACAAAGATAGGGATGGTTTCAGGTTGGAGGATTCTGCAGAAAAAACAACTTTACATGGTTAAAGGCAGGATATTTTGCAGTGTGCATGAACAGTGTGTCCCTGAAGTTACTACTCAATTTGAGAGGGTGTTAAGAAGGCGTATGGTGTGTCGGCTTTCATTAGCGGGGGTGTGAGTTTAAGAGATCCAGGGTTTTGCTGCAGCTCTATAGAGTCCCAGTTACACCACACTTGGAATACTGTGAACAGTTCTGTTCACCTCATTATAGCCTCCACATCCTTCCTATAATGACAGGACAGAGGATACTAAGCAAGATGCTGCCTGGACTGGAGGGCATGTCCATTGAAGGTAGGTTGTGGAAGCTCAGGCTTTTCAGATCGGAGTGAACAAGGAAGAATGGCGACATGATAGATGTGCACAAGGTAATGAGAGGCATCGATCGCGTGGATAACCAGAGACAACTTCCCATGGCAAAATGGCTATCACAAGGGGACATATTTTTAAGGTAATTGGCGAAAGATTTAGCTTAGATATCAAAGGTACGTTATTTACACAGAGTGTGGTGGGTGCATGGAATGGACCGCCAGCCGTGGTAGTAGATTCAGACACATTATGGACATCTAAGCAACTCTTGGATAGGCACAGTGATTATAGCAAAATGTAGGGTACGTAGGTTAGTTTAGTCTTCAGAGTAGGATAAAAGGTCAGCACAATATCAAGGGCGAAAGGCTTGTACTGGGCTGTCCTATTCTATGATCTAAATAGCGAGGGTTATGATGGCAGGAAGAGGTTTCGGGAAGCTGGAGAGGATGGGGTCTGAATGAAGAGACACGAAGAGGAGGCGTTGCTAAGGTTGTATGAGGTAACAGAGACAGAGGGTTGTGGGGACTGGTGGTGGTTTCACAGGGAGGAGCATAGAGCCATAGGAGGTTACAGAAATGTGGAGAGCTGTAGGGCCTACAGGGGTTTCATGGAGCTGGGGAGGTTGGGGGGGATGGATCAGTTTACAAGGATAAGAACATTGGTAGCATGGGGTGTTTTACACAGACAGGAATGTTTCAGGTGAATGAAGCTGAGTACAGAGATAAAATGGGTTGTACAGACCCACAAAGTGACATATGAAGGGTAATCGTGGTTGAAGATGTTTATAGAGACAGGAAGGCTTAGGATCTGCAGGTTATTTAGATAAAGAGGGTGTGGAATCAGACAGATTCTCCAAGTGATAAAGACAGCAATTTTGGTTGGAGACAGTTTCCCAGATTAGGGAGCATTAGTAACCTCCTCCAGTTTGGTCAAACTGGGAAGAGTTGTAGGGGAGGGTGATGTTTACACATGTAAGAGCTGGAGAATATTATGGGAATGAGTAGATATTTGGAGACACTGGAGGAGCTTACATTAACAGGGTGGGTGCTGGCAACGGGAAGATATCACACAGATTGAGGGTCTTGTAGGAACTGGATCGGAAGAGTCACAGGCATTAGAATGACTCTGCAGATTGGGAGTGTTACAGAGACTTAGAGGATTGTGGGGTCTCCATAGATTGATCGTGTCTTTAAGAATAGAAGAGTTTATGTAGATACTGAAATCTTAAACCCAATACATGCAGTCTTCATTTCAAGACCAGAGCCTTATTATCCCTCACCAGCCAAGGATCCCTAACCCTGCCAGCTTTTCCCTTTACCCCACTGGGGCATACTGGTCCTGGATTCTTGAGATCACATTTTGAAAAGCCTCTCATTTGCCAGTTGTTCCTTCTCCTTCAAACAGACTCACCCAATCCATTCGAATCATAATGTGGAGGTGCCGGTGTCGGACTGGGGGTGTACTAAGTTAAAAATCACCCAACACTCTGTTTCCAGTCCAACTGGTTTATTTGAAAGCACTAGCTTTCAGAGCACTGCTTCTTCATCAGTTGGTTGTGGAGCACAATCCTAAGGTACAGAATTTATTGCAACAGGATGGCAGTGTCATGGAATATAATATCAAAAAAACTTAGTTTAAGCCTTTCATCTGTTACAGTGATCACCAGCGCTTCCAAAGCGAGTTGGATTATAACTGGGCGTTGTGCAATTTTAAATGCACGGCATTGACGCTGGCCAGATCCTGCAGAATGGCCCCAAACCGGGTCCTGTTCCAGTTTTCCTCTTCAATCTGTGGAGCTGCTGATCCTTTTCCATAACTCTGTTAAAACGAAGACAGTTGTGGGCACTGGACCCAAAGTGCTCTCTGAATGACACTTCAGTCACTTGCCCGACCACGTTTTCTGAGGGAGGTCCAGTATTGCACCTGCCTGAGTAGAGTAGGGCCCTCTGCATATTGATTTAGGAACCTTCCTTGGACACATTTGAAAAATTGCTCTCCTTCCAGGTCTTTTATACTCTGGCTGGTCCAGTCAATTCAGGGAATATTAAAATCTCCAGCCTGCACTCCTCTATTATTCTTATAGTTATCTGCAATCTCTCTATACATCTGCTCCTCTGGTATCTGTTGGGTCTACAACAGTCGACAATACAGTCTCAACAAAGACATCACCCCCCCCCCCCTTTTATCTAACTTCTAATCATGTGACCTCATTTGATGACCACTTAAGAGTATCCTCTCTGAACACTGTGGCTATGTCTTCCCTTATCAAAAGGACAAATTTCCCTCTTCACCCCTCACATACTTGTCCTTCTATCACTCCTGTAGTTTCATTATCCTGGAACACTGAGCTGCCAGTCCTGCTCTTCTCTCAGCCATGTTTCTGATATGGCTATAATATCCCAGTCCTCAGAGCTAATTCATGCTCTGAGCCCATTTGCCTTACCAGTCAGGCCTTGTGAGTTGAAATAAATGTCCTTTAAACCAGAAGTCTTTTCCCTGCCTTGACTGTGTACCTGGATATCCTGAATAGGAAACTTGTTCTATAAGGCTGATGTATTTTCCCCTGACAAGTCGATGGTCCCTCTCTTATTCAGAGTCCCTACGCCCTGCCAAACTAGTTTAAACCCTCCAGGGTAACGGAACAAATCACCCCACAGGGATGCTGGTGCCCCTCTGCTTCAAGTCCAACCTGACATCTCTACACCAGAGGAGGTCCCAATGATCCAAGAACTCACAAGCCTGCCTACTACAGCAGCTCCTCAATCACATATCCGTCTGGCCTATCTTTCTATTTCTATCCTCACTGGCACACGGTATTGGGAGTAATCGGGAAATCCCTCCCCCTGAGGTCTTGCTTTTTAACTTCTTACCAAACAGCGTGGGATTCCTCTGGGTGCTCCGGTTTCCTCCCAAAATCCAAAGATGAACAGGTTAGGTGAATTGCCCACGCAAAATTGCCCATAGTGTCAGGTGCATTAGTCAAGGGTAAATATAGGGGAGCGGAATGCGTCTGGGTGAGTTACTCTTTGGTGTGTTGGTGTGGACTTGTTGGGCCAAAGGGCCTGTTTCTATAATGTAGCAAATCGAATCCATTCAAACTACCTGTGCACATTTCACATGACCCATTCTCTTTGTTTAACTATGGCATGTGTACCAATTGCACAATGACCTCTGGCTGTTCATGCTTCCCCTTCAAAATGTTCTGCAACTGCTCAGAGATATTCTTGACCCTGGTACCGGGAGGGGGCAGACCATCCTGGGGACACTTCTGCAGCTACACAGTCTCCTGCTTGTCTTCCTCACAATGGAGTCACCTATCAGTATCAATAGTATCAGTATCTCCTATCAGTATCATTCGACAGAGACTGTGAGGACCGACCTGCAGTTGGGCCTATATTTGGAAAGTGGGAGTATTTTAAAGTGATACAGTGAGAATTCAGGGCCAGCGTATTCCTGTTGAGTGAATAGTAAAGGCCACATGTCCAGCAAACACTGATTCAGCGATATTGTGAGTTTCATAAAGAAAGTACAATGCAATAAAAACGGGTGAAGCTCTTCAAAATTTCAGTGAGTGAAAGAGGATTGTTGAAAATGAAAGAAATAAAAATAGACAATAGACAAGAAATATATTTAGCAGATATGATTGAGAAAAAGTCACAAGGTATTTTATCAGCGCGTTCGAGTAAGAGGACTAATGAGGAAAGAGTGGGGCCTGTTAGAAACCAAAGGGACAATCTGTGCATGGAGCCAGAGGAAGTAGGTGAGGTCTTCAATTGAATACTTCCCATCTGTATTCACACAGGAGAAAGACATTGTAGCCGGGGATTTAAGTGGGATGGTGAGGTCCCAGAACATGTTAAGATCAATAAGGAGGAGGTATTAAATGTTTTCACAGGCATAAAAGGTGGCGAAATCCCCAGTGCCCAATGAAATGTGTCTCAGGCTTCTGTGGAAGGTGAGGGAGCAGATTGCTGGGGCCCTGGCAGAGAAATGTAATACTTTGCTGGCCACAGGTGAAACTCAAGAAGGGCAGCAGGGATAGGCCAGGTATTTAGAGTGTATAGCCCAACATCAGTGTGAGGGAAATTATTGGAAACAATTGTGAGTGTCAATTTGAATCAATAATTGGAAAGGTAGGGATCGATTAGGGATACTCAGTACGGATTTGTTGGAGAAGATCCTGTCTGATGAATTCAGCTAATTTTTCTTTGAAATTACAATTAAAAATATTGATGAGGGCAGTGCAGATGATGTGCGTTCCATGGAATTCATTAAGGTCTTTGACAAGGTCCCACATGGAGGGCTCATCCTGAAGGGAAGAGCCCATGGGATCCAAAGCAAGTTGGCAAATTGGATCCAAAATTGGTGGAGGATTGGTTTTGTGAAAGCCTTTGCCCAGTGGGTGTACAACAGCGATCTGTGCAGCAACCGTTGCTGTTTATTATGTACATTATTGAGTTGGATGTGAAAGCAGAAGGTATCATTAGTAGGTTTGCAGATGACATGAAAGGTGAGGGTGTTGTCCACAGTGAGGGGGATGGTCTCAGGCTACAGTCTGAAGGTTGAGGCTGGATCAGAATTTCAAGACAGTAATTTCAATTGACAAGGCAGGCAAGAGCACAGCAGGCGATGAGGGAAAACTGATGTATTAAGCTGCATTTACTTTGATATAAAATGTCTGACAGGAAAGGCAGATGAATGCATGGCATGGATAGGAACATGGGACTGGGATATCACAGGAATTACAGAGGTACAGCTGAGGGAAGGATAGGCCAAGCAACTTAATGTTCTGGGGTACAGATGCTATCGGAAGAAGAGAAGGAGAGGCATTTGAGGAGGAGGAGGAAGAGGAGTGGATGTTTTGATCAGTGAAAACATCACTGCAGAATTGAGAGAGGATATTCCTGGCGATCACTCAGTGAAGCTGTAATAGTGCAATTGAGAAATGAGAATGTGTGGTCAGTTTGTTATGACTGTACTGCAGGTACTCAGCAGTCAGCAGGAATTTGAGCAACAGATATGTGGGAGATGTCAGATATTTGGTCCACAAGACATGACATAGGTACAGTGTTGGAGGGACAGCACAATACAGAAAGTTCCCAGTCAACATTACAACCCACTTATGGGAAGCCTGCTTTCCCCTCTGTTGTACTGATGCTCGCTAAGACAGTACAGGCCTGGATTGATAACTGTGCCACCCTTGGTGCCGACTTAGTACAACAAAACTTACAGTCAGGGTAGTGACTGAGCCTGGGTATGCCTGTACTGTGCTCCCCCTCCGGCACTATATCCATGTCATGTCTTGTTTTCCGATGTTTGGAGCCCTCTCACTGCCCTCTGCTCTGTGCACTGTGAGTGATCTTACCTCACTGCAGGATTTATTGAAGACTACAGATCTCCCTTCCCTTTGTCTCTCTGGCTGACCGACCATCTTCAATGTGGCGATGGACGATACACCCAGCAGTTGGGAAGTCTATTGAGTCAGGAACTTCCTGAGTACCTACAGGAGATAGAGAGATAGACAGAATGGGAAATTAGACTGATGCAGTCAAGGTTACATGTGGACAATGGCACTGGGTTCCACAGAGATCTGAAAAATCCCAGTGTCCATCTATGGCTAGTGCTGCTGCGTCTCTCTGGAGTGGAAAATTCCGTTGGCTCAGGATCTGCAGTAGATGCAGAAGTGAGAGGCGCTGACAGAGGCAGCAATTAGACCTCACAGTGAGGGATACCACATGGAGAGAGACTGAGTGATAGCACTAGAGTGCAGGAAGATGGCAGGATCACACAATTGTGTCGGAAGAATGGATTTTGCTTCATGATGCAGTGGTATAACTGGTCAGGAATGAGCAACCAGTGAGCAGGCGAAGTGATGGCCTAGTGGTATTATTGCTAGAGCATGTGTCCCAAACCTCAGCTAATGTTCAGGGGAGGCAGGTTTGAATACCACTATATGAAATGGTGGAATTTTAAATGAATATACGTTTTTAAAAATTGGAATTAACAATTCCTAAATAAGTATTGATAAAAATCCAAACACTTGACTTTCAGAGAAAGACAACAGTTCATTCTCATGTGGTCTGCAGGACATACCCACAGCAAAGTGTTTGCCTCTCAATTGCCCTCCGAACTGGGCGAGCCAACTGCTTAGCTCATGGGCAGCAAGGGATGGGTAATAAAGGCTAGTCAGCCAGAGACACCCACATCCCAAACCTGATTTTAAAAAAAAATCCATTCAGATTGTTCCACTGGAACCGTGCTGGAACCAGTGTGCTGGCCAATCACATCGGTAGGTTTATGGACAGGGTTTTAAACGGACAGAGAGGACGCAGGGACGGGGTTCAGGTGAAAGGAGCTCTCCAAATCCAACGAGAAAAGGTGAAGCATCAGAGCAGCATGGGAATGTGACCACAGACAACAGAAGAAAACAGATGGGACAAAGTTTAACTAAAACTGTACATCAGCAAATCGATTTGTGACAGGAAGTTGTGGGAAAGAGTAAACTATGTTTTATTTTAATGGACAAAGTCTCTGTATCAAGGTAGATGGATTTGTGACACAGATATAAAAGAGATTTATCACCAGGGAATTATGGTTACAGGGTGAACAATAGGTGGAACATAAATATTCAAAGGTTCACAACCTTGCGGAAACTCAGGCAAAATGGGTAACACTAACAATAATGGATAACAAAGGCCTGACAAAGAAAGCATTGGGTCTCAGATCATGAAGTAGAGCGTGTCTGAATGTAAATTCTGGCTACGACTTGCCAGGGACACAAGCAGCAGAACAGTTTTAGACCACCGAACAGTATTTCACTGCCCATCACTGCAATAAGCAGTTATTCAATGGAATTTTTAATAAAGGCACTGTGAAAATTTTGTGAAGCGTCAATATTTGCATAATCTGGGACAATCACACTGACAAGAGTGATATTGGAAGAGGATTTCGGAGATTTTTTTTCGGTGTTTCTTTGATTAACACATTGTGCAACTGGCCAGAGACATAACTATAGCAGAGCGACAGTTGTGTGATGACACTTCGTGAATGAGTAATGTCACTTGGAGAGATCCTCTGGGAAATTGTGATAAAGTGCAGTTTAAAGAAATATAAAGTTTTAAAGTGAATCACAGAAAGGACAAACGACAACTAGAAACAAAAATAGACAATGACATGAGTTTGAGAGGAGAACTGACCAAGGTAAACAGGCTGAACAGACTGAAACATGTGTCTGTAAATGAACAGTGGAAAACATTTGAAGGAACAGTGTAAAACACTCAAACGGTCATTCCACTGAAACAGACCAAACCTCAGCAAGAAATCCCCACCGGTCCCTCACTCAGGACAAAATGGATCACATTAGATTATCAGGCTGAGAAGATCACCACAAAGTACTTAAAATCCTGAAATGAGAGAGTGTTTTAGGAGTAAGTTTTGAAGGGATTGTAAAGGGTCTCATAGCAGAAGGAGGGCTGTGGGAAGGGGAATCATTGTCAGGGTTTAATGACACGATAGGAACAGGGAGAGGTGAAGGTGCTGGAGGTGGTGAGAGGGTAACAGAGAGTGGTCCAGACCTGAATAGTGTTACAAAGCCAGGAAGGATTGCTGCAGCTGTGAGGTGTGTGTCAGAGGTAAGGAGGGACATATGTGTTTTTCTTTATTGTTTCATGGGATGTGGGTGTCACTGCCTGGACCAGCATTCTTTGACCCCATGCTAATTATCCAGAGATTGTTGGGGCCCTGGTGGATAAATATAATACTTTGCTGGACACAGGTGAAGTGCTGAATGACTGGAGGATCGCTAATGTGGTTCCTTTGTCCAAGAAGGGTAACGGGGTACGCCAGGTAATTACAGAGTAGATAGTCTGATAGCAGGGGGGAAGGGAAATTATTGGAAACAATTGTGAGGATGAATCAACACTTGCAAAGGTAACGATCAATTCGGTTTAGTCATCACGAATTTGGCAGAGGAAGATACTGTCTGAGGAATTCAGTTCAGTTTTTTTGAAATGGTGCTTAAGTATATTGATGAAGGCAGTGCAGATGATGTGGTTTACATGGACTTGAATAAGTCCTTAAACAAGATCCAACATGGAAGGCTGGTCCAAAAGGACTGGGTTCCAAGGCAAGTTGGCAAATTGGATGCAATATTGGTGGATAGCATACTGTCACCAGTGGATGTACCACAGGGATCTGTGCAGGAACCATTGAACATTAATAACTCGGATGTGAAAGCAGAAGGTATCATTAGTCGGTTTGCAGATGACATGAAAGGTGAGGGTGTTGTTCACAGTGAGGAGGATGGTCTCCGTCTGCAGTCTGATGTCGATCGGATGATAATCTAAGCAGAGTTTAGTTCGGATTGAAGTGAGGTAATACACTGTGGGAGGTACGATAAGAGAAGAACAGACATAATAAAAGGTAGGTCCTTGTGGAGTACTGAGGAATACAGGGACCTTGGTGGACAAGTCCATAGATCCCTGAAGGTGTCAGCACAGGGAGACAGGGTGGGAAAGGCACCTCAACTGGGAACAGGAGAGGGACCCATATCCTGGTGGAGTGAATTGCGAGAGCTGCTTGAGAGGATATAACCTAGTCTTGCAGGGTGTTAGACCTTAAACAGTCGTAAGGCCAGAAAGAAGATGGAGGCTGGTACACGAGTTAAAGAGAGTGATTTCAAAAGACAATGCAGGCAAGAACATAGCAGGGAATGGGGGGAAACTGGTTATTAAATTACATGTATTTCAATGCAAGGGGCCTGACAGCTAAGGAAGATGAACTCAGGGCATGGACTGGAACATCAGACTGAGAGATTATAGATAATACAGAAACACAGCTGCGGGAGGGGCTGGACTGGCAACTCATTGTTTCAAGGTAGAGGGACTGCAGGAAGCATCGAAGGGGAGGCAAGAGAGGATGTGTGGTGGTGGGTTTTGATTGCATGAATCATCACAGCAGTACTTGGAGAGGATATTCCTGTGGGATCGCCCAGTGAAGCTATGTTAGTGGAACTGAGAAATGAGAATGGTCATCACTTTGACACAACCGTACTGCTGACGCCTAAAATCAGTAGGAGACTGAGGAACAAATATGAGAAACTGAGGAGCTCAAAAATGGTCTGAGGAGAGCCAGGAGGGGGCACGAGAAAGGCTTGGCAGACGGATTAGAGGGAACACAAAGGCAATATACACTTATGTGAGGAATAAGAGAATGGTCAAAGAAAGAGTAGGGCCGATCAGGAATAGCATAGGGAATTTGTGTGTGGAGTCTGAGGAGGTAGGGTAAGCCCGAAATTAAGTTTTTGTTCTGACTTTAGGAAAGAAACTAACTTTGTAGTGAATGCTGGAATGGATAGAGATAGAGGAAGCTGATGTGCTGAAAATGTTGTCAAACATTAAGATTAAGAAGTCACCAGACCAGGACGAGATTTGTCCTCGGCTGCTTTGGGAAACGAGAAATGCAATTGCTTTGCCATTTGCGAAGATCTTTTCATCCTCGCTCTCCACTGGAGTCGTACCTGAGGACTGGAGAGCGGCAAATGTAATTCCTCTCTTAAAGAAAGGAAATAGGGAAATCGCCGGCAATTACAGACCAGTCAGTCTCACGTCTGTCGTCTGCAAGGTGTTAGAAAGGATTCTGAGGGATAGGATTTATGACCATCTGGAAGAGCATGGCTTGATTAAATGCAGTAAACACAGCTTTGAGAGGGGTAGGTCAGGCCTCACAAACCTTATCGAGTTTTTTGAGGACGTGACTAGAAAAGTTGATGAGGGTCGAGCTGTGGATGTGGTGTATATGGACTTCAGTAAGGCATTTGATAAGGTTCCCCATGGTAGGCCCATTCAGAAGGTCAGGAGGAATGGGATACAGGGGAACTTAGCTGTCTGGATACAGAATTGGCTGGCCAACAGAAGACAGCGAGTGGTAGTGGAAGGAAATATTCTGCCTGGAAGTGAGTGGGTGTTCTACAGGGCTCTGTCCTTGGGCCTCTACTGTTTGTAATTTTTATTAAAGACTTGGGTGAGGGGATTGAAGGATGGGTCAGCAAGTTTGCAGATGACACAAACGTTGGAGGTGTCGTTGACAGTATAGAGGGCTGTTGTAGGGTGCAGCGGGACATTGACAGGATGCAGAGGTGGGCTGAGAGGTGGCAGATGAAGGTCAACCTGGATAAATGCAAGGTGATGCATTTTGGAAGGTCGAATTTTAAAGCTGAGTACAGGATTAAGGATAGGATTCTTGGCAGTGTGGAGGCACAGAGGGATCTTGGGGTGCAGGTACATAGATCCCTTAAAGTGGCCACCCAAGTAGACAGAGTTGTTAAGAAAGCCTATGGTGTTTTGGCTTTCATTAACAGGGGGATTGAGTGTAAGAGTCGTGAGATCTTGTTGCAGCTCTATAAAACTTTGGTTAGACCGCATTTGGAATATTGTGTCCAGTTCTGGTCACCCTATTATAGGAAAGAAATGGATGCTTTGGAGAGGGTTCAGAGGAGGTTTACCAGGATTCTGCCTGGACTGGAGGGCTTATCTTATGAAGAGAGGTTGACTGAGCTCGGACTTTTATCATTGGAGAAAAGGAGGAGGAGAGGGGACCTAATTGAGGTATACAAGATAATGAGAGGCATAGATAGAGTCGATAGCCAGAGACTATACCCCAGGACAGAAATGACTAACACGAGGGGTCATAGTTTTAAGCTGTTTGGAGGAAAGTATAGAGGGGATGTCAGAGGCGGGTTCTTTACACAGAGTTGTGAGAGCATGGAATGCGTTGCCAGCAGCAGTTGTGGAAGCAAGGTCATTGGGGACATTTAAGAGACGACTGGACATTCATATGGTCACAGAAATTTGAGGGTGCATACATGAGGATCAGTGGTCAGCACAACATCGTGGGCTGAAGGGCCTGTTCTGTGCTGTTCTATGTTCTATGTTCCAAATATGTCGGGAGATCTCAAATACCAATCATAATAATAGGGCGGTTAGGGTAGGGGTTTTGGAGCTTTCAAAACCTAGACTGGGAGAACCAGTGTTCAGTGTTTAAGGGAGGAACTCGGTAATTGTGTTCCAGAATCTCCCAATCAATATGTAAATGGCCTGAAAAGAGAAACGGCAAAACCTGACCTCCCCTTGGGAAATAAGGTAGGGAAAGGGACTGAGGCGTTAGTGGGAAAGCATTTAGCCAAAGTGACCACAGTTCTATTAGTTTGAAAATAGCTAGGGAAAAGTACAGGCCTGGTCCACAAGTTCAAATTATAAAATGGGGCCAGATCAATCTCGATAGTCTTAACCAGGAACTTTCAAAAGGTGATTGGGGAGTCTATTTACAGGGAAAGGGAAGTCTGGCAAGTGAGAATATTTTAAAAGGGAGATAAATTGAGCGATCAGCGCCAGCATGTTCCTGTTTGTGTGCAGGTCAATGCTGACAGCATTAGGAAACACTGGCTGTCTACTGAGGGTCTGGTCAAGGGTCAAGGAAAAGGAGGCACATGTCAGGTATAGCAAGCTGGATCAAGGGAATCCATGAGGATCACAGGGGCTGTAGGAACACACTGTGGGTGGAAATCAGGAATGCAGAAAGGGTACATGAAATAGCCTCGGCAGAGGAGGATAAGGAGAATCCAAAAGTGATTGTATGAATATATTGAGTAAAAGAGTAACTCGAGACAAAATAAGGGCCCTTAAAGATCAATGAGGCAAGTGATGCGTGGAACTGTAGGATATTTACTAAGACCCTAAACAACCTTTTCACTCCACAACTTAATGTGGACAAAGACTGGGGAACTCAGGGAACAAAAGTAATACGTTAGACCACAAATGGAGTTCTCTGCAATTCCAGCCTCCCTGCTCTAGGAATGATGTTGTGAAACTGGAAAGTGCTCAGAAAAGATTGACAAGATGTTGCAAGGGTTGTTGCTGAATAAGCTGGGGTGAGTTTCCCTGGAGCATCGGAGACTGAGGGGTGACCTGACAGATGTTTATATAAACATGAGGGGTATGGATAGGGTAAACGTTCAAGGCCTTTTCCCAGGGATTGGGTAGTCCAAACCTACAGGACATAAGTTTAAGTTTAGAGGGGAAAGAGTTAAAAGGGACCGAAGGAACAGTTTTTTTTATGCATAAGGCGATGCGTGTATGAAATGAACTGAGAGAGAATGTAACAGATACTGATACTATGACAACATTGAACAGGTATCTGGATGGGAATATGAATTGTCATGGTTTAGTGGTACATGGGCCAAATGCAGGTAAATGAGATGGATTTATTTCGATCTTCTGGTCAGCATGGATGAGTGGGACCGAAGGGTCTATTTCCATGCTGTACATCTCTATGACTTGAAAAGAGGCATGTTATAGAAGAGGTGGTGCTGGAAGCTTTATAACACAAAGGTATGGATAGACCCAGAACCTGATTAACTGTAAGACAGGCGATGCTAGGGAAGAAATTGTGGAGCCCCGAGCAAAGGTATTTGTACAATTGACAGCCATGTGAGATGGGCTGGAAGTTTGGAGGGTGGAATAGTTGACAGTGAAGGAGGTTTTCTAAGATTACAAAGGGATCTTGATGAGTGAATAGGCTGAAAAACTGTAGAAGGAATTCAATTTGAATAAATGCAACCTAATAAATTTGGTACAACAAACAAGGGTAGAGCTTATACAATTAATGTTAGGGCCTCGGTTAGTGTTTCAGAGCAGAGCGACCTCTGGGTACATAATTCTTGAAGCTTGCATCACAGGATGGATAAGGCAGTGCTTGGCATGATTGACTATTGCTCAGTCCATTGAGTGTAGGATTTGGGACGTCATGTTGAGATTGTACTGATATTGGTGAGGCCTCTTCTGCAACACTCTGCCGCAAGGGGTTCAGAAGAGATATACCAGAATGTTGCTGGAAGGCTTGAGTTCTGAAAAATGGCAGAATATGCTGAGTCGTTTTTCACAGGAGCCTGGAGATTGAGAGGTGACCTTATAGAAGTTTATAAGATAATGAGAGATACAGATAGAGTTAACGGTAGCTGCAATTTCCCCAGGATGGGGGAGTATCAAGAGAAGGGGCCACATTTTTAAGGTTAGAGGAGAGAGATCTTCAAAAGAATGACATGAGGGTCAAATTATTACACAGAGGGCGGTTTGAGCGTGGAATGATGTTTTTGAGGAAGTGGTGGATGTGGGTACAATAACAACGTTTTTCAGACATTTTGATAAGTACGTGAATATGAAATGATTGGAGGGATATGGGCCAGCACCAGGCAGCTGGGATGGATTTAGTTTGAGATTATGTTTTCTACCAACTGTAAGGTCTGTTTCCAGGCTGTACAACAATGACAAGAATATAATTTTGGTCCATTTTTTTGAGAAACGCTATGATGGAATGCTAGGGAACTAAAGACCAATTAGCTAGATGTCAGTGATGGGTAGGTTGTGGAAGTGATTCTGCCAGGCAGGAGTTACATGCATTTGCAAAGGCAAGGATTGACGAAAGCTAGTCAGCACAAAGTCAGGTCTCACTAACTTGATTGCTTTTGTTGAAGTGGTGACCATACATTGTCTACACTAAAGTCAGCAGGACCTTTGACAGGGTTTAGCATGATATACTGGTTCAGAAGGTTAGATCACATGGAATCAGGGCGAGCTAGCCAACTGGATACAAAATTGGCTTGACAGTTGGAGACAGAGGGTGGTGGGAGAGGATTGTTGTTCAGACTGGAGGCCTGTGACCAGCAGAGTGCTATAAGGATCGGGGCTGGGTCCACTGATATGTATCATCTACATAAACGATTTGACTGAGAATATAAGAGTCATTGTTAGTAAGTTTGCAGATGATCAAATTAATAGCGTCGTGTGCAGTGAATATGGTTATCAAAGGGGCTCTTGAACAACGGGGCCAGTGGATCAAGGAATGAAAGATACAGTTGACGTATGGTGTTGGGTTTTGTTGAGACAAATCAGGGAGGACTAACACAGTTAGTGGTTTGGCCCTGGACAGTGTTGTCGAACAGAGAGAGACCAAGGGGTGCAGTTACATTGTTCCTTGAAAGTGACATTGCAATTGGACAGGGTGGGGAAAGCAGTATTTCTCGCACTTTCCTTCATTGTCCAGAGCTTTGAGGTGAATTGGAGACATTTGTAACATTGTCCTAAATATTTGCCTTAGGCAGAGGAGGCTACGGATTGACCTTATAAAGGTTTATAAAACCATGCGGGGCCTCAGTAAGGTGAAAAGCCAAGGGTAGGTTAGTCCAAAGCTAGACGGTATAAACAGGAGGTGAGAGAGCAAGGATTAAATGAGGGAGCTGAGGGGCAACATTATCCACAGTGGGTGGTACATGGACGGAACAGACTGCCAGGGTCACATGGAGAAACGTGTACAATTACAACTTGCAAAAGACATTTGGGGAGATACATGGAGAGGAGAAGGTTTGAAGAGATAAGGGCCAAACGTGGGCAAATGCGACACGTTTAGTATAAGAATCATGGTCAGTATTGATGAGTTGGAGTGAAGGTTCTGTTTCCGTGCTACATGACTCTGTATCCAGTTAAAGAAGAGGAGGCTAATGAGATAAGACATGTTGTAGACATTGAAGCAAGTTACAGCGATAGGAATGGTAGGCTGGAATGCAGTACCTTTTGAAATTAGTGAAGTGACTATAAGGAAGGGAGGAGGTTACAAAGATAGCAACTGTTATAGGATTTAAAAAATTATTGAAGACATTGGTAACCAAGATATGACATAGAATCAGTGTTGCAGTGTGGTTAGTCTTAGTACAACAGACCTTACACTATGGGTAGGGATTGAGCTTGGGGTATGTCTGTATTGTGCTCCCTCTCCAGCACTGTATCTATGTCATGTCCTGTTAGCTGATGTTTGGAGCCCTCTCATTGCTCTCTGCTCTGTGCACTGTGAGTAATCTTACCTCACTCCAGGATTTATTGAAGGCTCCAGATCCCCCTGCTCCTTGTCTCTCTGGCTGACCAACCATGTTCAATGAGGTGGTGGACGAGACACCCAGCAGTTGGGAAGTCTATTGTGTCAGGACCATCCCGAGTACATGTAGGAGACAGAGAGATGGACAGAATGTTAAATTAGACTGATCCTGTGAGGGTTACACATAGAAAATGGCACTGTGTCCCACAGGGATCTGGAAAATCTCAGTTTCCATCCCTGGCCTGTGCTGCTGCGTCTCTCTGGAGTGGAGAATTCTGTTGGCTCAGGATCTGGAGATTCTGAGTGAGAGACACTGACAGAGGCAGCAATTACACCCACACATGAAGGGATACCACATGGAGAGAGACTGAGTGATATCACCATAGTTCAGGAAGGTATCAAGATCAAACAATTGTGTCAGAAGAACGGGTTTAGCTTCACGATGCCCTGTCAGTGTTCAGGGATGGGCAACCATTGAGGAGGTGAGGTGATGGCCGAGTGATATTACTACAGCACGTATCCAAAAACTCAACCAATGTACAGGGGAGAAAGGTTTGAATCCCACCATTAGAAATGGTGGAATTTGAAATCAATAAGTTTAAAAATAGTAATTAACGATCCACATGTAGTTATGAGACCATTGCTGATGTACAAAAAACCCATACCCTTGTCCTTCAGAGATGGACATCTGCCCATCGTAACATGGTCTGCACTACATTCCCGAAGAAGGGCTTATGCCCGAAACGTCGATTCTCTTGTTCCTTGGATGCTGCCTGACCTGCTGAATTTTTCCAGCAACACATATTCAGCTCTGCACTACATAACCACAGCAAAGTGTTTGCCTCTCAATTACTCTCTGAAATGGCTGAGCAAGTTACTCAGCTCAATGGCAGCTAGTGCTGGACAAGAAAGGCTGGTCAGCCAGAGACACCCACATCCCATACCTGATTTTTAAAAAAATAATCCATTAGGATGGACCCACTGGAACCGTGCTGGGAGCAGTGTCCTGGCCAATCATGTCGGTAGGTTTATGGACAGGGCTTTAAACTGACAGAGAGGATGGAGGGACAGGGTTCAGGTGAAAGAACATTCCAAATCCAAAGAGAAAAGCTGACGCGTCGGAACAGCATGGGAATTTGGCTGAAGACAAGCAGAAAGGAACCGAAAGGGACAGAGTTTAACTTAAACTGTACATCAGCGAATAGGTATGTGACAGGACATGTGGGAAAGAGGTGATTATATCTTTTTTTTCGCATGGACAAGGTCTCTGCAATAAGGTAGATGGATTTGTGACACAGAGATAAAAGAAATTTAGACACCAGGGAGAAATGATTACAGGGCGAACAAAAGGTGAACATAAGTATTCAATAGCTCACAACCTTGCAGAAACTCAGGCAAAATGCGCAATGAGAACTATAATGGATAACAAAGGCATTACAGAGAAAGCATGTGGCCACAGATCGTGAAGTAGAGTCAGTCTGAATTTAAATTCTGGCTACTACTTGCCAAGGACAGAAACAGCAGAACACTTTTAGCCACCGAACAGCATTTCATTGCACATCACTGCATTAAACAGGAATTAATTGGAATTTTTTAACAAAGGTATTGTGATAATTTTGTGAAACTTCAATATTCGCATAATCTGGGAAAATCACACTGGCAACAGTGATAGTGGAAGGGTAGTACAGATAAATTTTTTTTCAGTGTTTCTTTGAATAATACATTGTGCAACTAGCTAGGGACATAACTATGTCAGATGGATGGTTGTGTGATGAAACTTAGTGAATGAGTAATGCCAGCTGGAGAGATCCTTCGGGAAATTGTGATAAAGTGCAGTTTAAAGAAATATAAAGTTTTAGAGTGAATCACAGAAAGGACAAGTTACAACGAAAAACAAAAATAGCCAATTGTGTACATTTGACAGGAGAAGTGACCAAGGTAAATAGGCTAAACAGACTGGAACATGTATCTGTAAATGAACAGTGGAAAACATTTGAAGGAACAGTGTAAATTACTCAAAAAAGTACTTTCCATCGAAACAGACAAAACCTCAACAAGAAACTCACTCCTATCCCTCACTCAGGACAAAATGGATCATATTAGATTATGAGGCAAACAAGATCAGCAAAACGCGCTTAAAATCCAGAAGTGAGAGCGTGCTTTAAGAGTAAGTTTTAAAGGGATTGCAAAGGGTCTGCGAGCAGGAAGAGGGCAGGTGGAACGGGAATCATTGTCAGGGTTTAATGACGTGACAGGAACAGGGAGAGATGAAGGTGCTGGAGGTGGTGAGAGTGTTACAGAGAGTGGCCAGGACCTGAACGGTGTTACAAAGCCAGTACGGATTGCTACAGCTGGAGGGGTTTGCAGAGATAGGGAGGGACATTGGAGGGAGAGGATCAACCAGCTGCTCATCCAAAACCACCAGGTCAGCGGCCACAGGATTTTTCATACACACTATTGACCATCCTCAGGCCATAGGATTACTCACACACAGTATTGCCCATTCTCAGCCCACAGGAGCATTTACATAAAGTATTTACGAATTACAGGCCAGAGGATAATTCACACACTGTATTGACCGTCCTCAGGCCACAGGATTATTCACACACAGTTTTCAGCATTCACAGCGCACAGGATTATTCATACTCTATTAACCATGCACAGGCCACAGTATAATTAACAAATAGAAATGACCATGCAGAGACCACAGATTATTAACACACAGCATTGCCCATCCACAGGCCACATTATTACTCATACACTGTACTGACGATTCACAGGCCACAAGTTTATTAACACACAGTATTGACTATTCTCAGGTTGCATGATTATTCACACACTGTATTGCCCATTCATAGGTCTCAGGATTATTAACACACAGTATTGAACAACCTCAGGCAACAGGATTATTCACACACAGTATTGAATATCCTCAAGGCACAGGATGATTCCCACACAGTATTGACTATTTTCAGACCACAGGCTTATGACCACACAGCATTGACCATTATCAGGGCACCGGATTAGTCACACACATTATTGAACATCCTCAAGCAACAGGATTATCCACACACAGTATTGACCATCCTCGGGTTACAGGATTTCTCACAAACTGTACTGACCAGCCTATGGTCACAGGATTTTTGAACACACTGTCTTGAACATTTACAGGTCACAGGATTACCCACACACAGTATTGACTACCCTCAGGCCACAGGATTATTCACACAAAGTATTGACCATTCACAGGACGCAGTATTATTAGCAAACAGTATTGACTATGCACAGGCCACAGATTATTAACACACAGTAGTGACGATTCAATGGCCACAGCCTTATTCCCGCAGAGAATTGACTATCCTCTGGCCACTGGACTATTCCCACACAGTATTGACTACACTCAGGCCACATGTTTATTCACGCTGAGCATTGAGCAGTCACAGCGCACAGAATTATTCACACTCAGTATTGACCATCCTCAGGCAAAGGTTTATTCCCACACAGTATTGATGATTCACAGGCTACAGGATTACTCATACACATCATTCACCATCATCAGGCCGGACGATTATTCACATACAATATTGACCATCCTCAGGCCACAGGATTATTCACATACAGTATTGACCATTCACAGCCCACAGGATTATTCACACAAACATTGACCATTTACAGGTAACATGATTATTCTCACACAGGATTGAACAACCTCAGGCAATAGGATTAATCACACATGGTATTGATCATTCTTAGGCCACAGGATTACTCACATACAGTTTTGATCATCCTCAGGCCAAGGGTTATTCACACACTGTACTAATGATTCACACGCCAGAGGATACGTCACACACAGTATTGACCAACTTCCGGCCACAGGAATATTCGCAAACAATATTCAACATTCTTAGGACACAGGATTAATCACACACAGTATTGATCATCCTCCAGCCAGAGGATTAATGAACACATGGTTTTGACCACTTACAGGTCACAGGATTATTCACAGACAGTATTGCCCATGCACAGGCCACAGTATTATTCACACACATTATTGAGCATTCATAGTACACAGGGTTATTCACACACAGTATTGAGCATTCACAGTGCACAGGATTATTCAACACTTTGTGTAGTCCATCCACAGGCAATACTATTATTAACAGACCACAGTATTAATGCTTCACAGGCCACAGGATTGTTCACACGCAGTTTTGACCACCCTCAGGCCACAGGATTGTTCACACACAGTATTGACCATCCTCAGGCCAAAGGTTATTCACACACAGTATTGACGATTTACAGGCCAGAGGTTTATTCACACATGGTATTGACTATTTACTGTCTAAGGATAATTCACACACAGCATTGACCGTCACAGGCCACAGGTTTATTCACACACAATATTGAACACCCTCAGGGCACAGGATTATTCACGGTATTGACCATCATCAGACCTCAAGATTATTCACACACTGTATTAACCAGCCTCCGGCCACAAGATTATTCACAACAGTATTGACCATCCACATGCCACAGATTATTAACACACAGTATTAACCATTCACAGGCCACAGCCTTATTCACACACAGTATGGACTATCTTTAGGCCACTGGATTATTCCCACACTTTATTGACTACTCTCAGGCGACAGGTTTATTCATACAGAGTATTGAGCTGTCACAGTGCATAGGATTATTCACACACAGTATTGACCATCCTCAGGCCACAGTATTAGTAACAAACAGAAATGACCATCCACAGGCCACAGGATTTTTCACCCGCAGTATTGAACAACCACAGGCAACAGGATTAATCACATAGTTTTGACCATCTTCAGGATAAGAGTTATTCACACACAGTATTGATGATTCACAGGCCAGAGGATTATTCACACACAGTATTGACCATTTATTGTCCAAGGATAATTCACACACAATATTGACCATTCACAGGCCACAGGATTATTCGCACACAGTATTGACCAGTCTATTGCCACAGGATTTTTGAACCCACTGCCTTGAACATTTACAGGTCTCAGTTTTATTCATACACAGGTTTGACCATTCTCAGGCCACAGGATTGTTCACACAGTGTATTGATCACCCTCAGGCTGCAGGATTATTCACAGACAATACTCACTACCTTCAGGTCACAGGATTGTTCTCACACAGTATTGACCTTCCCCAGGCCAAAGCATTATTCACACACAGAACTAAACATCCTCAGGCCACAGGACTATTCCCACAGAGTTCTGGCCATCCTCAGGTCACAGGATTGTTCACAAATAATATTGACCACCCACACGCCGCAGGATTATTCACATACAGTATTCACCATTCACAGTCCACAACATCATTCACACACAGCATAGACTGTTAACAGACCACAGGATTATTCACACAGAGCATTGAACAACCCCAGTCAACAGGATTAATCGCACTTAGTTTTGACCATTCTCAGGCCACAGGATTGTTCACACACAGTATTGGTCATCCTCAGGCTAAGGGTTATTCACACACAGTATTGACCATTCCCGGGCCAGAGGATTATTCACACAGGGTATTGACCATTCACTGTCTAAGGATAATTCACACACAGCATTGACTGTCACAGGCCACAGGTTTATTCACACACAATATTGAATATCCTTCTGGCACAGGATTATTCACGGTATTAACCAGCCTCCGGCCACAAGATTATTCACAACAGAATTGACCATGCACAGGCCACAGATTATTAACACACAGTTTTGACCATTCACAGACCACAGCCTTATTCAGACACAGTATTGACTACTCTCAGGCCACAGGTTTAGTCACACACAATATTGACGATTCGCAGGACTATTCGCACATGGTAACGACCATTCACTATCCAAAGGATTATTCACACACAGTATTGACCATCCGCAAACTACAGGATTACTCACACACAGTATTGACCAGCCTACGGCCACTGGATTTTTGAACCAACTGCCTTGACAGTTTACAGGCTACAGGAATATTCATACATGAAACGAACCATTAACTGTCTAAAAGATTATTCACACACTGTATTGACCATTCCCAAGCCACAGGATTAATGAACACACTGTCCTGACCAACGTCAGGCCACTGAATTATTCACACATGGTATTGATAACCCTCAAGCCATGGGTTATTTAAACACAGAATTGACGATTCTCAGGCCAGTGGATAATTCACACAGAGTATTGACCATTTTCAAGTCACAGGATTGTTCACACACAGTATTGACTAACCTCAGGTCATAGAATTATTCACACACAGTATTGACTACCCTTAGGTCACAGGTTTATTCACACATGGAACTGACCATTCACTGTCCAAAGGATTATTCACACATGGTATTGACCATCATCAAGCCACAGGATTATTCACGCACAGTATTGACCACACTCAGGCCAAGGGTTATTCATACACAGTATTGATAATCCTCAGGCCACAGGATTATTCACAGATGGAACTCAGAATT
Organism: Chiloscyllium punctatum; assembly: GCF_047496795.1. Lineage (NCBI taxonomy): Eukaryota > Metazoa > Chordata > Chondrichthyes > Orectolobiformes > Hemiscylliidae > Chiloscyllium > Chiloscyllium punctatum. The sequence goes on from NC_092788.1 coordinate 38,228,783, forward strand.
CACTGTCCAAAGGATTATTCACACACTGTATTGAACAACCTCAGGACACAAGAATATTCACAAACAGTATTAAACAAACATTCTCAGGCCACGTGATTATTTACACACAGAATTGTTCACCCTCAGGCCAAGGGTTATTCACACACAGTATTGAAGATTGACAGGCCACAGGTATAATGACACACATTATTGACCATCCTCAGGCAACAGGATTATTCTCACACAGTACTGACCATCCTGACGCAACACAATTATTCACACATGGTATTGATCATCCTCAAGCCACAGGGTTATTTTCACATGGTATTGACAATCATCAGGCCACAGGATTAATCACACATGGTATTGACCATTCACTGTGCAAAGGATTATTCTCACACAGTATTGACCATCCTCAGGCAACAGGAGCAGTTCACAGAGTATTCATCAACTCAGGCAACAGGAGCAGTTCATGCACAGTATTGACTATCCTTAGGCTGCAGGATTATTCACACACAGCGTTGACCATTCACAGCATTATTCGCACATAGTATTGAACAGGCTCAGGCAACAGGATTAATCACACATGGAACTGAACATTCACTGTCCAAAGGATTATTCACACACTGTATTGACCAACCTCAGGCCACAGGAGTATTCATAAACAGTATTGAGCATTCATAGTTCCCAGGATTATTTAAACACAGTATTGACAATTCAAAGTCCACAGGATTATTCACAAAACTATTCTCCATCCTCAAGCTGCAGGAGTATACACACACAGTATTCTACATCCTCAGGCCACAGGATTATTCACACACAGTACTCTACATTGTCAGGCCTCAGGATTACTCACACACTGTATTGACCAGCCTACAGCCACAGAATTTTTGAACCCTTTGCCTGATCAGTTTACAGGTCTCAGGATTATTCACACAAGGTATTGACCATCCTCAGGCCACAGTATTATTCAAGCACAGTCCTGATCATCCACAGGCCAAGGGTTATTCACACACAGTATTGACCATCCCCAGGCCACAGTATTATTCAAGTACAGTACTGACCATCCACAGGCCAAGGGTTACTCACACACAGTATTGACCATCCTCAGGCCGAGGAATTATTCACACACTGTATTGACAATCGTCAAGCAATAGGATTATTCACACAGAGTATTGACCAACCTCAGGCCACAGGATTATTCACACAGAGTATTGACCAAACTCAGGCCACAGGATTATGCACAAATGATATTAAACATTCTCAGGCCACAGGATTATTCACACACAGAATTGATCACCCTCAGGCCATGGGTTATTCACACACATTATTGAAGATTCACAGGCCAAAGGATTTGTGACACATGTTATTGACCATCCACAAGCAAAAGGATTATTCACACACAGTATTGACCATCCTCAGGCCACAGGATCATTCACAAACGATTTTGGCCATCCGCAAACCACAGGATTATTGTCAGATGGTATTGACAATCATCAGGCCACATGTTTATTCAAATAGTGTATTGACCATCCTCAGGCCACAAGATTATTCACACATGGTATTGACCATTCACTATCCAAAGGATTATTCTCACAAAAGTATCGACCATCCTCAGGCAACAGAAGCAGTGCACACAGTATTGATCAACTCAGGCCACATGATTATTCACACACAGCATTGACCATTCACAACCCACAGCATTTTTCACACACAATATTGAACAACCTCAGGCAACAAGATTAATCACACATGGAACTGACCATTCACTGTCCAAAGGATTATTCACACACTGTATTGACCATCCTCATGCAACAGAACAATTCACGCAAAATAATGACCATCCTCAGGCCACAGGATTAATCACACACAGTATTGACCAACCTGAGGCCACAGGATTATTCACACACAGTATTGACCAACCTGAGGCCACAGGATTATTCACACACTGTATTGATCATCCTCAAGTCACAAGATTATTCACACACAGTATTGACCATCGTACGGTAACAGGATTAATGAAAACACTGTCCTGACGATCCTTATGTCACAGGATTGTTCACACATAATAGTGAGGATCCTCAGGGCACAGGATTATTCACACAGTATTGACGATTCACAATCCAGAGCAGTATTCACACACAGTATTGATGATTCACAGGCCAAGAGTTATTCACACACAGTATTGACGATACATAGGCCAGAGGATTATGCACACGAGGCATTGACCATTCACTGTCCAAAGCATTATTCACACACAGTATTGACCATGCTCAAGCCACACGATGGTTCACACACAGTATTCACCATCCTCAGGCAACAGGATTATTCACACACAGTATTGACCATCCTCAGGCCACAGGAATATTCACACACGCTATTGACTATTATCAGGCCACAGGATTATTCCTACACGGTATTGTCCACCCTCAAGTCACAGGATTTTCTGCACACAGTATTGATGATCCTCAGGCCACAGGATTATTTTCGCACGGTTTTAACCATCATCAGGCCACAGGATTAATCACATGCTGCATTGACCATTCTCACACTACAGAATTATTCTGACACAGTATTGACCATCCTCAGTTAACAGGAATATTCACACACTGTATTGACCATCCTCCTGCCACCGGATTTGTCACACACAGTATTGACCATCCTCACACAACAGGATGAATTACACATGGTATTGATCATCCTCAGGCCACAGGATTATTCACACGCAGCTCTGACCCCCCTTAGGCCACACGATTAATAAACACACTGTCTTGATCATTTACAGATCACAGATGCATTCACACAAAGTTTTGACCACCCTCAGGCCGCAGGATTATGCGCAGATAGCACTCACTACCCTCAGGCCACAGGATTGTTCACACACAGTAATGATCATCCTTAGTCCAAGGGTTACTCAAACACAGTATTCAGTGCACAGGATAGGTCACATACTGTATTGACCAACCTTAGGCCACAAGATTATTCCCACACAGTAGTGACCACTCTCAGGCCAACAGGATTATTCCCATACATTATTGACCATTCTAAATCCACAGGATTACTCACACATAGTATGGACCGTCGTCAGGCAACAGGATTATTCACACAAAATATTGACAATCCTCAGGCCACTAGATTATTCACACACTGTATTGAACATTCTCAGTTCACAGGATTATTCATACACAGTATTGACTAGTACATGGCCACAGGATTAATGAATACTCAGTCTTCAATTTGCAGGTCACAGGATTTTTCACACATAGTATTGACAATTCTCAACCACATCATTATTCACACACAGTATTGACCACCATTCGGCCACAGGATTAATGAACACTATCTTGACCATTTACAGGTCACAGGATTATTCCCACACAGTATTCACCGTCCTCAAGTCACGGGATTGTTCACACACAATATTGACAATCCTCAGGCCACAGGATTATTCACACATTGTATTGATCATCCTCAAACCACAGGATTATTTATACACAGTATTGACAGTACACAGGCTGCAGGGTTACTCTCACACAGTATTCACAATTCACAGGCCAGAGGATTACTCAGACACTGTATTGAAAATCCTCAAACCACTGGATTATCCACACACAGTCCTGACCATCCTCAGGACACACTAGTATTCACACCCAATATTCAATATTCCCAGCCCACAGCATTATTCACACACAGTATTGATTGGAACACGGCCACAGGATTAATGAACACACTGTCGTGATGATTTACAGATCACAGAAACATTCGCACCCAGTATTGACCATCCTCAGGCCACAGGATTATTCTCACACAGTATGGCTGTCCTCAGGCAACATAATTTTTCACACAATGTATGGAACATTCTCAGGCCACAAGATTATTCACTCGCTGTATTGAAAATTCTCGGGCAACAGGATATTTATCACACACAGTATTGACTATCCTTCGGCCCAAATGTTATTCCCACACAGTATTGACCATTCTCAGGTCACAGGATTATTCGCACACACTATTGACCACCATACGGCCACAGGATTAATGAACTCACTGTCTTGACCATTTACACGTCACAGGATTATTTCCACGCAGTATTGACGAGTCTCAGGCCACAGCAATATTCACACACAGTATCAACCATTCACAGGGCACAAGATTATTCACACACAGCATTGACTAACACACGGCCACAGGATTAATGAACACTCGGTCTTCAATATTTGCAGGTCACAGGATTGTTCCAACATAGAATTGACAATCCTCAGGCCACATCATTATTCACACACAGTATTAACCAGCCGATGGCCACAGGATTAATGAACACACTGTCCTGATCATTTACAGGCCACAGGATTATTCCCACACAGTATTGACAATCCTCAAGGAACAGGAATTTTTACACAAAGTATTCACCATCCTCAGGCCATGGATCATTCACACACAGTATTGACAATCCTCAAGTCACAGGATTCTTCCTACACAGTATTGACCATCCGCAGGCCACAGTATTATTTGCAAACAATATTGACATTGCACAGAACACAGATTATTAACACATAGTATTGACCATCCACAGCCCACAGGATTATTCTCACACAGTATTGCCCATCCTTAGGCAAAGGGCTATTGACACACAGTATTGACAATTCACAGGCCACAGGATTATTCACACAGTGTATTGACCACTCACAGTCCAAGAGGATTATTCACACACAGAATTGACTATTCTTAGGCCAGGGCTATTCATACACAGTATTTACGATTCACGGGCCATAGGATTATTCACAGATGTTATTGACTGCCCTCAGTCCACAGGATTATTCACACATAGTATTGAACATTCACAGTGCACAGGATTATTCACATTCAGTATTGACCATCCTCGAGTAGCAAAACTATTCACACACATTATTGTCCAGCCTCAATCCACAGATTAATTACACACTGTATTGACAGCACAGAGGCCACAGGAGTATTCACACACTGTATTGACCATTCTCAGCCCACAGGATTATTCACACACAGTATTGACGACCATAAGGACACAGGATTAATAAACACAGTGAGTTGACCATTCAGTACAAACAGTACTGAACATGCACAGGCCACAGTTTATTAACACCCAGTATTGACCATTCACAAGCCACAGTTTTATTAACAAACAGTACTGAACATGAACAGGCCACAGATTATTGATTCACAGTATTGACCATCCACATCATAAAGGATTATTATCACACAGCATTGACCATCCACAGGCCACAGGATTATTAACACACAGCATTGACAATCCACATCACAAAGGATTATTATCACACAGCATTGACCATCTACAGGCCACAGGATTATTATCACACAGCATTGACCATCTGCAGGCCACAGGATTATTATCACACAGCATTGACCATCCACATCACAAAGGATTATTATCACACAGCATTGACCATCTACAGGCCACAGGATTATTATCACACAGCATTGACCATCTGCAGGCCACAGGATTATTATCACACAGCATTGACCATCCACATCACAAAGGATTATTATCACACAGCATTGACCATCTACAGGCCACAGGATTATTATCACACAGCATTGACCATCTACAGGCCACAGGATTATTATCACACAGCATTGACCATCTACAGGCCACAGGATAATTATCACACAGCATTGACCATCCACATCACAAAGGATTATTATCACACAGCATTGACCATCTGCAGGCCACAGGATTATTATCACACAGCATTGATCATCCACAGGCCACAGGATTATTATCACAGCATTGACCATCCACAGGCCACAGGATTATTATCACACAGCATTGACCATCTGCAGGCCACAGGATTATTATCACACAGCATTGATCATCCACAGGCCACAGGATTATTATCACAGCATTGATCATCCACAGGCCACAGGATTATTATCACACAGCATTGACCATCTACAGGCCACAGGATTATTATCACACAGCATTGACCATCTGCAGGCCACAGGATTATTATCACACAGCATTGACCATCTACAGGCCACAGGATTATTATCACACAGCATTGACCATCTACAGGCCACAGGATTAATATCACACAGCATTGACCATCTGCAGGCAACAGGATTATTATCACACAGCATTGACCATCTACAGGCCACAGGAATATTATCACACAGCATTGACCATCTGCAGGCCACAGGATTATTATCACACAGCATTGACCATCCACAGGCCACAGGATTATTATCACACAGCATTGACCATCTACAGGCCACAGGATTATTATCACACAGCATTGACCATCCACAGCCCACAGGATTATTATCACACAGCATTGACCATCCACAGCCCACAGGATTATTATCACACAGCATTGACCATCAACAGGCCACAGGATTATTATCACAGCATTGACCATCTACAGGCCACAGGATTATTATCACACAGTATTGACCATCTACAGGCCACAGGATTATTATCACACAGCATTGACCATCAACAGGCTACAGGATTATTATCACACAGCATTGACCATCTACAGGCCACAGGATTATTATCACACAGCATTGACCATCAACAGGCCACAGGATTATTATCACACAGCATTGAACATCCACAGACCACAGGATTATTATCACACAGCATTGACCATCCACAGCCCACAGGATTATTATCACACAGCATTGACCATCTACAGGCCACAGGATTATTATCACACAGCATTGACCATCTACAGGCCACAGGATTATTATCACACAGCATTGACCATCAACAGGCCACAGGATTATTATCACAGCATTGACCATCTACAGGCCACAGGATTATTATCACACAGCATTGACCATCTACAGGCCACAGGATTATTATCACACAGCATTGACCATCTACAGGCCACAGGATTATTATCACACAGCATTGACCATCTACAGGCCACAGGATTATTATCACACAGCATTGACCATCTACAGGCCACAGGATTATTATCACACAGCATTGACCATCCACAGGCCCCAGGATTATTATCACACAGCATTGACCATCCACAGCCCACAGGATTATTATCACACAGCATTGACAATCCACATCACAAAGGATTATTATCACACAGTATTGACCATCTACAGGCCACAGGATTATTATCACACAGCATTGACCATCTACAGGCCACAGGATTATTATCACACAGCATTGACCATCCACAGCCCACAGGATTACTATCACACAGCATTGACCATCCACAGGCCACATTATTATTCACTCACAGTATTGACCATCCTTAGGCAAAGGGTTATACACACACAGTACTGATGATTCACAGCCCATAGCATTATTCACACACAGTACTGACTGCCCTCAGGCCACATTATTATTCACACACAGTATTGACCATCCTCCGTCCGCAGGATTACTCACACACAGTATTGATTCTCAGATCAACGGTTATTCACACACAGTATTGATCATCCTCAGATCAACGGTTATTCACACACAGTATTGACAATGCTAAGGCCATTAGATCATTCACACACTGTATTGACCAACCTGAGGCCACAGGGTAAATGAACACATTCTCTTTACCAATTAACAGGTCACAGGAATATTCCCACACAGTACTGACAATCCACAGGGCACAGGATTATTCACACACAGTACTGAACATCCTCAAGTTCAGAATTACTTTGACACACTATTGACCATTCACAGTCCACAGGATTATTATCACACAGCATTGACCATCCACAGCCCACAGGATTATTATCACACAGCATTGACCATCAACAGGCCACAGGATTATTATCACAGCATTGACCATCTACAGGCCACAGGATTATTATCACACAGCATTGACCATCTACAGGCCACAGGATTATTATCACACAGCATTGACCATCAACAGGCCACAGGATTATTATCACACAGCATTGACCATCTACAGGCCACAGGATTATTATCACACAGCATTGACCATCAACAGGCCACAGGATTATTATCACAGCATTGACCATCCACAGGCCACAGGATTATTATCACACAGCATTGACCATCCACATCACAAAGGATTATTATCACACAGCATTGACCATCCACAGCCCACAGGATTATTATCACACAGTATTGACCATCTACAGGCCACAGGATTATTATCACACAGCATTGACCATCTACAGGCCACAGGATTATTATCACACAGCATTGACCATCCACAGCCCACAGGATTACTATCACACAGCATTGACCATCCACAGGCCACATTATTATTCACTCACAGTATTGACCATCCTTAGGCTAAGGGTTATACACACACAGTACTGATGATTCACAGCCCATAGCATTATTCACACACAGTACTGACTGCCCTCAGGCCACATTATTATTCACACACAGTATTGACCATCCTCCGTCCGCAGGATTACTCACACACAGTATTGATTCTCAGATCAACGGTTATTCACACACAGTATTGATCATCCTCAGATCAACGGTTATTCACACACAGTATTGACAATGCTAAGGCCATTAGATCATTCACACACTGTATTGACCAACCTGAGGCCACAGGGTAAATGAACACATTCTCTTTACCAATTAACAGGTCACAGGAATATTCCCACACAGTACTGACAATCCACAGGGCACAGGATTATTCACACACAGTACTGAACATCCTCAAGTTCAGGATTACTTTGACACACTATTGACCATCCACAGCCCACAGGATTATTATCACACAGCATTGACCATCCACAGCCCACAGGATTATTATCACACAGCATTGACCATCAACAGGCCACAGGATTATTATCACAGCATTGACCATCTACAGGCCACAGGATTATTATCACACAGCATTGACCATCTACAGGCCACAGGATTATTATCACACAGCATTGACCATCAACAGGCCACAGGATTATTATCACACAGCATTGACCATCTACAGGCCACAGGATTATTATCACACAGCATTGACCATCAACAGGCCACAGGATTATTATCACAGCATTGACCATCCACAGGCCACAGGATTATTATCACACAGCATTGACCATCCACATCACAAAGGATTATTATCACACAGCATTGACCATCCACAGCCCACAGGATTATTATCACACAGCATTGAACATCCACAGACCACAGGATTATTATCACACAGCATTGACCATCCACAGCCCACAGGATTATTATCACACAGCATTGACCATCTACAGGCCACAGGATTATTATCACACAGCATTGACCATCTACAGGCCACAGGATTATTATCACACAGCATTGACCATCAACAGGCCACAGGATTATTATCACAGCATTGACCATCCACAGGCCACAGGATTATTATCACACAGCATTGACCATCTACAGGCCACAGGATTATTATCACACAGCATTGACCATCTACAGGCCACAGGATTATTATCACACAGCATTGACCATCCACAGCCCACAGGATTATTATCACACAGCATTGACCATCTACAGGCCACAGGATTATTATCACACAGCATTGACCATCTACAGGCCACAGGATTATTATCACACAGCATTGACCATCAACAGGCCACAGGATTATTATCACAGCATTGACCATCTACAGGCCACAGGATTATTATCACACAGCATTGACCATCTACAGGCCACAGGATTATTATCACACAGCATTGACCATCTACAGGCCACAGGATTATTATCACACAGCATTGACCATCTACAGGCCACAGGATTATTATCACACAGCATTGACCATCTACAGGCCACAGGATTATTATCACACAGCATTGACCATCCACAGCCCACAGGATTATTATCACACAGCATTGACAATCCACATCACAAAGGATTATTATCACACAGTATTGACCATCTACAGGCCACAGGATTATTATCACACAGCATTGACCATCTACAGGCCACAGGATTATTATCACACAGCATTGACCATCCACAGCCCACAGGATTACTATCACACAGCATTGACCATCCACAGGCCACATTATTATTCACTCACAGTATTGACCATCCTTAGGCAAAGGGTTATACACACACAGTACTGATGATTCACAGCCCATAGCATTATTCACACACAGTACTGACTGCCCTCAGGCCACATTATTATTCACACACAGTATTGACCATCCTCCGTCCGCAGGATTACTCACACACAGTATTGATTCTCAGATCAACGGTTATTCACACACAGTATTGATCATCCTCAGATCAACGGTTATTCACACACAGTATTGACAATGCTAAGGCCATTAGATCATTCACACACTGTATTGACCAACCTGAGGCCACAGGGTAAATGAACACATTCTCTTTACCAATTAACAGGTCACAGGAATATTCCCACACAGTACTGACAATCCACAGGGCACAGGATTATTCACACACAGTACTGAACATCCTCAAGTTCAGGATTACTTTGACACACTATTGACCATTCACAGTCCACAGGATTATTCACATAAAGTATTGACCAGCATACGGCCACTGGATTAATGCACACACTGTCTTGTTCATTTACACGTCACAGGAGTTTTCCCACACAGTATTGACGATTCTCAGGCCACAGCAATATTCACACACAGTATTGACCATCCTCAGGGCACAGGATTATTCACACACAGCATTGACTAGCACATGGCCACAGGATTAATGAACACTCAGTCTTCAACATTTGCAGGTCACAGGATTATTCCCACACAGTATTGACCATCCTCAGGCCATGGATTATCCACACAACGTATTGACAATCCTCAAGGCAAAGGATTATTCCTACACAGTATTGATCATCCTCAGGCAACAGGATTATTCATAAACGGTATTGAACAACCTCAGGCAACACTATTGTTCACACACAGTATTGACCATCCTCAGGACAAGGGTTATTCACACATAGTATTGACCATCCACAGCCCACAGGATTATTATCACACAGTATTGACTATCCTTAGGCCAAGGGTTATTCACATACAGTATTTCCGATTCACGGGCCATAGGATTATGCGCACACAGTATTGACTGCCCTCAGTCCAGAGGATTATTCACACACAGTATTGAGCATTCACAGTACACAGGATTATTCACACACTGTATTCACAAATCTCAGGCCACAGGTTAATTCACACACAGTATTGACAATCCTCCGTCCACAGGATTACTCACACATAGTATTGACCATCCTCGGATAGCAAAATTATTCACACACATTGTTGACCATTCTCAGCCCACAGGATTATTCACACACATTATTGACAAACATATGGCCACAGGATTAATAAACACACTGCTTTGACCATTTACAGCTCACAGGATTATTCACACACATTATTGACGATTCTCAGGCCATTGGATTATTCACACACAGTATTGACCAGCATAAGGCTACAGGATTATCCCCACGCAGTATTGACCATTCTCAGACCACAGAATTATTCACACACAGCATTGACCATCCTCAGGTCACACGAGTACTCACACGCAATATTCAACCTTCTCAGCCCACAGGATTATTCCTACACAGTATTGCCCATCCTGAGGCAAAGGGATATTCACACACAGTATTGACAATTCACAGGCCACAGGATTATTCACACACAGTATTGACTATCCTCAGGCCACAGGGTTATTCACACAGTGTATTGATCATCCTGAGGCCAAGGGATATTCACACACAGTATTTATGATTCACGGGCCATAGGATTATTCCCACACAGTATTGACTGCCCTCAGTGCACAGAATTATTCTCACACAGTATCGTCCATCCTCAAGTCACAGGAGTATTCATACACAGTATTGACCATTCTCAGCCCACAGGATTATTCACACACAGTATTGACGAACATACGACCACAGGATTAATAAACACACTGCTTTGACCATTTACAGCTCACAGGATTATTCACACTCAGTGTTGACCATTCACAGGCCAGAGGATTGTTCACATGTAGTATTGATCATACTCAGGCCAAGGATTAGTCTCACACAGTATGGACCATTCACAGGCCACAGGACTATTCCCACACAGTATTGGGCATTCTCAGGCCAGAATATTATTTACATACAGTATTGACCATCCTGAGACCACAGAACTATTCACACACAGTATTGTCCGTCCTCAGGTCACACGAGTATTCACACACAATATTCAACAGTCTCAACCCACAGGATTATTCCCACAGAGTATTGACGATTCTCAGGCCACAGGATTATTCACACACAGTATTTGCCATCCTCACACCATGCGAGTATTCACACACAATATACAACATTCTGAGCCCATAGGATTATTCACTCACAATACGGCCTAGCCTCAGACCATAGGATTATTCACACACAGTATTGACCAGCATAAGGCTACAGGATTAATGGACACATTGTCTTGACCATTTACAGGTGGCAGAATTATTTCCATACAGTATTGACCATCCGCAGGCAAAAGAATTATTCCCACAAAGAATTGACAATCCTCAAGCCACGGGATATTTCACACACAATATTGACCATCCTCAGGGCACAGGGTTATTCACATACAGTATTGAACATCCTCAGGATACAGGTTTATTCCCACACAGTATTCCCACTCTGGGAATCTCTCACACAGACTCTGGGACACGGAGATTCTCACACACAGACACACACACACACACTCTGGGACTCACACACACACTCACTCTGGGACACTGAGATTCTCACACACAGACTCACACACACACTCTGGGACTCACACACACACACACTTTGGGACACTGTGATTGTCACACACTCTGGGACTCTCTCTCTCACACACACACTGGGACATTGATTCTCACACACTCTGGGACTAACACACATACTCTGGGACACTGATTCTCACACACTCTGGGACTCACACACACTAGGACACTGATTCTCACACACTCTGGGACACTGATTCTCACACACAACACACTCTGGGACACTGATTCTCACACATACTTTGGGACTCTCATTCTCACACTCTCTGGGATTCCCTCTCTCACACACACTCTGGTATCCCTTCATTGACACACATGCTGGGACTCTCTCCCTCTCTCACTCACACACACACACACACGCTGGGACTCACACACACACACACTGTGACTCTCATTCTCACACACACGCTGGGACAATGATTCTCTCACACACACACTCTGGGACACTGTGATTTCACAAATACTCTGGGACACTGATTCTCACACACACTCTGGGACTCTCATTCTCACACACTCTGGGGTTCCCTCTCTCTCACACACTCTGGGACTCTCTCTCGCTCTCACACACACACACACACACTGGGACTCTCTCTCACACACACACACACACACACGCTGGGACTCTCATTCTCTCACACATGCTGGGACACTGATTCGCACACACTCTCTGCGACACACTCTCTCTCTCTCTCTCTCTCTCTCTCACACACACACACACACACACACACACACACACACATACAGGGACACAGATTCTCACACTGACTCTGGGACACTGAGATTCACATGCACACACACTCTGGGACTCACACACACTCTGGGACACTGTGATTCTCTTACACACACTGGAATTCTCTCGCACACTCTGGCACACTCAGGTAATCCCACTTATATTCGTGGATACCCTTACACACCATGGGAATCTGGGTCTCTAGCACTCACTCTGGAACTCTCTCTCTCTCACTCACTGTGGGATTCCGTTACACACTCTGGGATTCCCTCTCACACTCTCTGGATTCACTCACACTTTGGGACTTTCTTGGATTCTGTGACACACTCTAGGAATACCTAACACACTCTGGAACATGCTGGGATGCTCTCACACACTCTGGGATTCCCTCTCACACACTCTGGGACTCTCTGGGATTCCCTTATGCAATCTGGGAGACTGGGACTTTCTCATACTGACTCTGGGACCCTCTCCCACACACTATGGCACACTTACACTCACTGGGATTCTCTCGCACACTCTGGCACACTCAGGGAATCTCTCTTACATTCGGGGATTCCCTTACACACCATGGGACTCTGGGACTTTCTCACTCACTTGTGGGATTTCGTTCCACACTCTGGGATTCCCTCACACACTCTGGGACACTCTGGGATTCTCCCACACACTCTAGGAATCCCTAACACACTCGGGGAGTCTCGCACACACTCTGGGACACTGTGGTATTCTCTCACACACTGTAGGAATCCCTAACACACTCAGGGACACGCTGGGATTCCCTAACGCAATCTGGGATACTAGGACTCTCACCCACACACCCTGGGATTCCCTTACACACTCCCTCTCACACATATACTCTGGGACTCTCTGGGATTCCCTCTCTCACACACACTCTGGGATACTGTCTCTCACCATCACTCTGGGATTCTCTCTCACACACATTCTGGGACTCTCTGGGATCCCCTCTCTCTCACACTCTGGGGCTCTCTCACATACAGTCTGGGACACTCACAGACACACTCTGGGACACTGTGATTCTCTTACACACACTGGAATTCTCTCGCACACTCTGGCACACTCAGGGAATCTCTCTTACATTTGGGATTCCCTTACACACCATAGGCTTCTGGGACTCTCTCACTTACTTTGGGACTCTCTCTTACTCACTGTGGGATTCCCTTACACGCTCTGGGATTCTCTCTCACACTCTGGGACTCTCTGGGATTCTCTCACACACTCTCGGAATCCCTAACACACTCGGGGACACACTGGGATTCCCTTACACACTCTGGGATTCCCTCTCTCACACACACTCTGGGATTCTCTCACACACACTCTGGGATGACCTCTCTCACACACACTCTGGGATTCTCTCACACACACTCTGGGATTCTCTCACACACACTCTGGGATGCCTTCTCTCACACACACACTGGGATTCCCACTCTCACAAACACTCTGGGACTCTCTGAGATTCCATCTCTCTCAGATACTCTGGGATTCCCTCTCTCACACAAACTCTGGGAAACTCACACACACACTCTGGGATTCTCTCACACACACACACTCTGGGATTCCCTCTCTGACACACACCCTGGGATTCCCTCTCTCACACACACCCTGGGATTCCCTCTCTCACACACACCCTGGGATTCCCTCTCTCACACACACACACTCTGGGATTCCCTCTCTCACACACACACACTCTGGGATTCCCTCTCTCACACACACACACTCTGGGATTCCCTCTCTCACACACACACACTCTGGGATTCCCTCTCTCACACACAATAACACACACACACACTCTGGGATTTCCTCTCTCTCACACACACTCTGGGATTCCCTCTCTCACACACACTCTGGGATTCCCTCTCTCACATTCTGGGACTCTCTGGGATTCCCTTACACAATCTGGGACGCTAGGGCCCTCGCCCACACACTCTGTGATTCCCTTACACACACTCTGGGACTTCCTCACACAATCTGGGACTCCCTCGTACAACCTGGGACACTGGGACCCACTCCCACTCACTCTGGGACCCTCTCCCACAAACTCTGGCACACTGATTCTGTTACACTCACTGGGATTCTCTCACACACACTGGAACACTTAGGGATCTCTCTTACATTCAGGGATTCCCTTACACACCATGGGGTTCTTGGACTCTCTTACTCACTCTGGACTCTCTCTTACTCACTGTGGGATACCGTTACACACGCTGGGACTCTCTGGGATTCTCTTACACACTCTAGGAATCCCTAACACACTCAGGGATTCTGTCATACACTCAAGGACTTGCTGGGATTCCCTTACATAATCTGGGACACTAGGACCCTCGCCCACACACCCTGGGTTTCTCTCACACACTCTGGGAATTCCATCAAACACTCTGGGATTCCCCTTCTCACACACACTCTGGGATTCCCTCTCTCACACACACTCTGGGACTCTCTGGGATGCCCTCTCTCACACACACACTGGGATTCCCTCTCTCACACACACTCAGGGACTCTCTGAGATTCCATCTCTCTCAGATACTCAGGGATTCCCTTTCTCACACATACTCTGGGATTCCATCCCTCACACACACTCGGGGACTCTCTGGGATTCCCTCTCTTTCACATACTCTGGGATTGGCTCTCTCTCACGCACTCTAGGATTCCCTCTCACACGCACACTCTGGGACTCTCTGGGATTCCCTCTCTCACACACACGCTGGGATTCGCTCTCTCATTCACACACTCTGGGATTCCCTCTCACACACACACACTCTGGAATTCCCTTTCTCACACACACACTCTGGGATTCCCTCTTTCAACACTCACTCTGGCACCCCCTCTCACATACACACTCTGGGAAACTCGCACGCAAACTTTGCGATTCTCTCATTCATACTCTGGGATTCCCTCTCTCACACACACTCTGGGGTTCCGACTCTCACACACACACTCTGGGATTCCCTCTCTCACACACACTCTGGGATTCCCTCTCTCACACACACTCTGGGATTCTCTCACACACACACTCTGGGATTCATTCTCTCCCACACACTCGGTGATTCCCACAATCAAACGCAGTCTGCGATTCCCTCTCTCTCACACACTCTGGGAAACTCACTCACACACTTTGGGATTCTCTCTCTCACACACAATCTGGGACTCCCTCGGATTCCCTCTCACACACAAACACACTCCTGGATTCTCTGGGAAGCCCTCTTTCCCACACACTCTGGGAAACCCACGCACACACACTCTGGGATCCTCTCACACACACTCCGGGATTGGCACTCTCTCACGCACTCTAGGATTCCCTCTCTCACGCACTCTCTGGCAATCCCTCTCTATCACACACTATGGGATGCCCTCTCTCACACACACTCTGGGACTCTCTGGGATTTCCTCTCTCACACACACTCTAGGAAAAAAACACATTCACTCTGGGATTCTCTTACACTCACGCACGGACTCTCTGGGATGCCCTCTCTCTCACACACACACTCTGGGTTCAATGGGATTCCCACTCTCACACAGATTCTGAGATTCCCTCTCATACACACACACCCTGGGACTCCATCTCTCACACACACCCTGGGACTCCATCTCTCACACACACCCTGGGACTCCATCTCTCACACACACCCTGGGACTCCATCTCTCACACACACCCTGGGACTCCATCTCTAATAAACGCTCTGTGAAACTCGCACACACACTCAGGGATTCCGACACTCACACACAGTCTGGAATTCGCTCACACACACACACTCCTGGATTCTCTGGGATGCCCTCTCTCACACACATCCTGGGATTCCCTCTCTCACACACACCCTGGGGCTCCATCTCTCACACACACCCTGGGACTCGCTGGGATTCCCTCTCTCATAAACGCTCTGTGAAACTCGCGCACACACTCTGGGATTCCGACACTCACAGAGTCTGGGATTCGCTCACACACACACTCTGGGAATCTCTGGGATTCCCTCTCTCTCACACACTCTGGAATTATCTCTCACACACTCTGGGACTCTCTGGGATTCCCTCTCTCACACACTCTCTGTGATTCCCTCCCTCAACACTCACTCTGGGAAACTCGCACACACGCCTTGGGATTCGCTCATTCAAACTCTGGGATTCTCTCTCGCATACACACTCTGGGATACCGTCTCTCTCACACACTGAGGGATTCCCTCTCTCACACACACTCCTGGGAAACTCGCACACACACTGGAAAACTCGCACACACACTGGAATTCCCACTCTCTCACACAATCTGGGACTCTCTCGGATTCTCTCTCTCTCTCTCACACACACTCTGGGATTCACACACACACACGCACACACACACACACACACAGGCATTCCCTCTCTCTCACACCCATACTCTGGGATTCTCTCACACACACTCTGGGACTCTCTGGGATTCCCAGTCTGACACACGCTCTGGGATTGCCTCTCTCAACACTCACTCTGGCATTCCCACTGACATACACACTCTGGGAAACTCGCATGCATGCTTTGGGATTCTCTCATTCATACTCTGGGATTCCGACTCTCAAACATAATCTGGCATTCCCTCTCTTACACACACTCTGGGATTCCCTCTCCTACACACACTCTGGGATTCCCTCTCTCACACACACCCTGGGACTCCATCTCTCACAAACACTCTGTGAAACTCGCACACACACTCTGGGATTCCGACTCTCACACACACTCTGGGATTCTCTCACACACACACTCTGGGACTATCTGGGATTCCTTTTCTCTCACACACTCTGGGATTACAACTCTCTCATACACTCGTGGACACTCGCACACACTCTGGGATTCCCTCTCTCACTCGCACACTCTGGGATTCCCTCTCACACACACACTCTGGGATTCCCTCTCACTCGCACTCTCTGGGATTCCCTCTCTCACCCACACCCTGGGATTCCCTCTCTCACCCACACCCTGGGACTCTCTGGGATTCGATCTCGCATAAAGGCTCTGTGAAACTCGCGCACACACTCTGGGATTCCGACACTCACACACAGTCTGGGATTCGCTCACACACAAACACACTCCTGGATTCTCTGGGATGCCCTCTCTCCCACACACTCTGGGATTTCCTCTCTCACACACACCCTGGGACTCCCTCTCTCACAAACGCTCTGTGAATGTCACATACACATTCTGGGATTCCGACACTCACAGAGTCTGGGATTCGCTCACACACACACGCTGGGACTCTCTGGGATTCCAGCTCTCTCACATACTCTGGAATTATCTCTCACACACTCTGGGACTCTCTGGGATTCCCCCTCACACACACTCTGGGATTCCCTCTCACACACACACTTTGGGATTCCCTCTCTCACACACAGGGACTCGCTGGAATTCCCACTCTCACACACACTCTGGGACTCTCTGGGATTCCCTCTCTCTCCCACACTCTGGGACTCTCACACACAGTCTGGGACACTCACAGACACACTCTGGGACACTGTGATTCTCTTACACACACTGGAATTCTCTCGCACACTCTGGCACACTCAGGGAATCTCTCTTACATTTGGGATTCCCTTACACACCATAGGCTTCTGGGACTCTCTCACTTACTTTGGGACTCTCTCTTACTCACTAAGGGATTTCCTTACACGCTCTGGGACTCTCTGGGATTCTCTCACACACTCTAGGAATCCCTAACACACTCGGGGACACACTGGGATTTCCTTACACACTCTGCGATTCCCACTCTCACACAATCTGGGATTCCCACTCTCACACACACTCTGGGACTCTCTCTCTCACAAACACTCTAGGTTTCTCTCACACGCTCTGGGAATTCCCTCAAAAACTCTGGGACTTCCACTCTTAACCTCACTCTGGGATTCCCTCTCTCACACACACTCGGGGACTCTCTGGGATTCTCTCTCTCTCACACACACTGGAATTCCAACTCTCTCACACTCTCTGGGACCCTCTGGGATTCCCTATCTCTCACACACACAATGGGACTCTCTGGGATTCCCAGTCTGACACACGCTCTGGGATTGCCTCTCTCAACACTCACTCTGGCATTCCCAAAGACATACACACTCTGGGAAACTCGCATGCATGCTTTGGGATTCTCTCATTCTTACTCTGGGATTCCGACTCTCAAACATAATCTGGCATTCCCTCTCTTACACTCACTCTGGGATTCCCTCTCTCACACACACCCTGGGACTCCATCTCTCACAAACACTGTGTGAAACTCGCACACACACTCTGGGATTCCGACTCTCACACACACTCTGGGATTCTCTCACACACACACTCTGGGACTATCTGGGATTCCTTTTCTCTCACACACTCTGGGATTCCAACTCTCTCATACACTCGTGGAAACTCGCACACACTCTGGGATTCCCACTCTCACACACACTCTGGGATTCTCTCACACACACACTCTGGGACTATCTGGGATTCCTTTTCTCTCACACACTCTGGGATTCCAACTCTCTCATACACTCGTGGAAACTCGCACACACTCTGGGATTCCCACTCTCACACACACTCTGGGATTCTCTCACACACATTCTGGGACTCTCTGGGATTCTCTCACACACAATCTGGGACTCTCTGGGATTCCCTCTCTCACACACACTCGGGGATTCCCTCTCTCACACACAATCTGGGACTCTCTGGGATTCCCACTCTCACACACACTCTAGGATTCCATCTCTCACACAAAGTCTGGGAAACTCACACACACACTCTGGGATTCCCTCTCTCACACACTCTGGGATTCCCTCTTTCACTCGCACACTCTGGGATTCCCTCTCACTCGCACATTCTGGGATTCCCTCTCACTCGCACACTCTGGGATTCCCTCACACACACACACTCTGGGATTCCCTCTCACACACACACTCTGGAATTCCCTATCTCACTCGCGCACTCTGGGATTCCCACTCTCACACACACTCTGGGATTCCCTCTCACTCGCACACTCTGGGATTCTCTCTCACTCGCACACTCTCTGGGATTCCCTCTCACACACACACTCTGGGATTCCCTCTTACACACACACTCTGGGATTCCCTCTCTCACCCACACCCTGGGATTCCCTCTCTCACCCACACCCTGGGACTCTCTGGGATTCGCTCTCTCATAAACGCTCTGTGAAACTCACGCACACACTCTGGGATTCCGACACTCACACACAGTCTGGGATTCGCTCACACACAAACACACTCCTGGATTCTCTGGGATGCCCTCTCTCCCACACACTCTGGGATTTCCTCTCTCACACACACCCTGGGACTCCCTCTCTCACAAACTCTCTGTGAAAGTCGCATACACATTCTGGGATTCCGACACTCACAGAGTCTGGGATTCGCTCACACACACACGCTGGGACTCTCTGGGATTGCCTCTCTCACACACACTCTGGGATTCCCTCTCTCACACACACTCTGGGATTCCCTCTCTCACACACAGGGACTGGCTGGAATTCCCACTCTCACACACACTCTGGGATACTCTCTCTCACCATCACTCTGGGATTCTCTCTCTCACACACACTCTGGGACTCTCTGGGATTCCCTCTCTCTCCCACACTCTGGGACTCTCTCACACACAGTCTGGGACACTCATAGACACACTCTGGGACACTGTGATTCTCTTACACACACTGGAATTCTCTCGCACACTCTGGCACACTCAGGGAATCTCTCTTACATTTGGGATTCCCTTACACACCATAGGCTTCTGGGACTCTCTCACTTACTTTGGCACTGTCTTTTACTCACTGTGGGATTCCCTTACACGCTCTGGGATTCTCTCTCACACTCTGGGACTCTCTGAGATCTCTCACACACTCTAGGAATCCCTAACACACTCGGGGACACACTGGGATTTCCTTACACACTCTGCGATTCCCACTCTCACACAATCTGGGATTTCCACTCTGACACACACTCTGGGATTCCCTCTCTCACAAACACTCTAGGTTTCTCTCACACTCTCTGGGAATTCCCTCAAAAACTCTGGGACTTCCACTCTTAACCTCACTCTGGGATTCCCTCTCTCACACACACTCGGGGACTCTCTGGGATTCTCTCTCTCTCTCACACACTTTGGGACTCTCTGGGATTCCCAGTCTGACACACGCTCTGGGATTGCCTCTCTCAACACTCACTCTGGCATTCCCACTGACATACACACTCTGGGAAACTCGCATGCATACTTTGGGATTCTCTCATTCATACTCTGGGATTCCGACTCTCAAACATAATCTGGCATTCCCTCTCTTACACACACTCTGGAATTCCCTCTCTCACACACACCCTGGGACTCCATCTCTCTCAAACACTCTGTGAAACTCGCACACACACTCTGGGATTCCGACTATCACACACACTCTGGGATTCTCTCACACACACACTCTGGGACTATCTGGGATTCCTTTTCTCTCACACACTCTGGGATTCTCTCCCTCACACACACTCTGGGTCTCTCTGGGATTCCCTCTCTCTCACACACACACTCTGGGATTCCCAGTCTGACAGACGCTCTGGGATTGCCTCTCTCAACACTCACTCTGGCATTCCCCCGACATACACACTCTGGGAAACTCGCATGCATGCTTTGGGATTCTCTCATTCATACTCTGGGATTCCGACTCTCAAACATAATCTGGCATTCCCTCTCTTACACACACTCTGGGATTCCCTCTATTACACACACTCTGGGATTCTCTCGCAAACACTCTGGGATTGGCACTCTCTCACGCTCTCTAGGATTCCCTCTCCCACACACTCTCTGGCATTCCCTCTCCATCACACACTCTCTGGCATTCCCTCTCTATCACACACTCTCTGGCATTCCCTCTCTATCACACACTCTGGGATGCCCTCTCTCACACACACTCTGGGATTGGCTCTCGCTCACACACCCTAGGATGCCCTTTCTCACACACACTCTGGGTCACCCTGGGATTCCCACTCTCACACACAATCTGAGATTCCCTCTCACACACACACACACCCTGGGAGTCCCTCTCTCACACACACCCTGGGATTCCCTCTCTCTCACACACCCGAGGACTCCATCTCTCACACACACCCTGGGATTCCTTCTCACACACACACACCCTGGGATTCCCTCTCTCACACACACCCTGGGACTCGCTGGGATTCCCTCTCTCATAAACGCTCTGTGAAACTCGCGCACACACTCTGGGATTCCGACACTCACAGAGTCTGGGAATCGCTCACACACACACACTCTGGGACTCTCTGGGATTCCCTCTCTCTCTCATACTCTGGAATTATCTCTCACACACTCTGGGACTCTCTGGGATTCCCCCTCACACACACTCTGGGATTCCCTCTCTCACACACAGGGACTCGCTGGAATTTCCTCTCTCACGCACAATCCGGGATTCCCTCTCTCAGACACCCTCTGGGATTCCCACTCTCACACACACTCTGGGACACTGTAATTCTCTTACACACACTGGAATTCTCTCGCACACTCTGGCACACTCAGGGAATCTCTCTTACATTTGGGATTCCCTTACACACCATAGGTTTCTGGGACTATCTCACTTACTTTGGGACTCTCTCTTACTCAGTGTGGGATTCCCTTACACGCTCCTGGATTCTCTCTCACACTCTGGGACTCTCTGTGATTCTCTCACACACTCTATGAATCCCTAACACACTCGGGGACACACTGGGATTTCCTTACACACTCTGAGGTTCTCTTACACACTCTGGGATTCCCGCTCTCACACAATCTGGGATTTCCAGTCTGACACACACTCTGGGATTCCATCTCTCACACAAAATCTCAGATTCTCTCTCTCACAAACACACTGGGAAACTCACACACACACTCTTGGATTCTAACTTTCTCTCACACTTTGGGATTCCCACTCTCACACACACTCTGGGTTTCTCTCACACACTCGGGGAATTCCCTCAAAAACTCTGGGACTCCCTCTCTCACACACAGTCGGGGACTCTCTGGGATTCCCTCTCTCACACACACTCCTGGGAAACTCGTACACACACTGGAATTCCCACACTCTCACACAATCTGGGACTCTCTCGGATTCTCTCTCTATCACTCACACACACACACACACACACACACACCCACACACACACACCCACACACACACACACACACACACACCCACACACACCCACATCCACACACACACACATCCACACACACACACATCCACACACACACACATCCACACACACACACATCCACACACACACACATCCACACACACACACATCCACACACACACACATCCACACACACACACATCCACACACACACACATCCACACACACACTCTCTGGGATTCCCTCTCACACACACACACTCTGGCACTCTCTGGGATTCCCTCTCTCACACACCCATACTCTGGGATTCTCTCACACACACTCTGGGACTCTCTGGGATTCCCAGTCTGACACACGCTCTGGGATTGCCTCTCTCAACACTCACTCTGGCATTCCCAAAGACATACACACTCTGGGAAACTCGCATGCATGCTTTGGGATTCTCTCATTCATTCTCTGGGATTCCGACTCTCAAACATAATCTGGCATTCCCTCTCTCACACACACCCTGGGACTCCATCTCTCACAAACACTGTGTGAAACTCGCACACACACTCTGGGATTCCGACTCTCACACAGAGTCTGGGATTCTCTCACACACACACTCTGGGACTATCTGGGATTCCTTTTCTCTCACACACTCTGGGATTCCATCTCTCACACACACTCTGGGATTCCATCTCTCACACACACTCTCACACACAATCTGGGACTCTCTGGGATTCCCACTCTCACACACATTCTGGGATTCCATCTCTCACACACACTCTGGGATTCTCTCACAAACATTCTGGGACTCTCAGGGATTCCCTCTCTCTCACACACTCTGGGATTCCCTCTCTCACTCGCACACTCTGGGATTCCCTCTCTCTCACACACTCTGGGATTCCCTCTCTCACTCGCACACTCTGGGATTCCCTCTCTCTCACACACTCTGGGATTTCCTCTCTCACTCGCACACTCTGGGATTCCCTCTCTCTCACACACTCTGGGATTCCCTCTCTCACTCGCACACTCTGGGATTCCCTCTCTCTCACACACTCTGGGATTTCCTCTCTCACTCGCACACTCTGGGACTCTCTGGGATGCCCTCTCACACGCACACTGTGGGATGCACTCTCTCACACACTCTGGGTTTCTCTCAGAAACACTCCGGGACTCTCAGGGATGACCTCTATCACAAAGACTCTGGGAATCTCGCAAACACACTCTGGGATTCCATCTCTCACTCTCACTCTCACTCTGAGATTCCTCTCTCACACACACTCTGGGATTCCCCCTCTCACACAAACTCTCACACACAATCTGAGACTCTCTGGGATTCCATCTCTCACACACACTCTGGGATTCCATCTCTCTCACACACTCTGGAATTCCATCTCTCACACACACTCTGGGACATTCTGGGATTCCTTCTCTCCACCACACTCGGGGACACCCTCTCTCAAACACTCTCTGGGATTCCCTCTCTCTCACACACTCTGGGATTTCCTCTCTCACTCGCACACTCTGGGATTCCCTCACACTCGCACACTCTGGGACTCTCTGGGATGCCCTCTCACACGCACACTGTGGGATGCACTCTCTCACACACTCTGGGTTTCTCTCAGAAACACTCCGGGACTCTCAGGGATGACCTCTATCACAAAGACTCTGGGAATCTCGCAAACACACTCTGGGATTCCATCTCTCACTCTCACTCTCACTCTGAGATTCCTCTCTCACACACACTCTGGGATTCCCCCTCTCACACAAACTCTCACACACAATCTGGGACTCTCTGGGATTCCATCTCTCACACACACTCTGGGATTCCATCTCTCTCACACACTCTGGGATTCCATCTCTCTCACACACGCTGGGACATTCTGGGATTCCTTCTCTCCACCACACTCGGGGACACCCTCTCTCAAACACTCTCTGGGATTCCCTCTCTCACACACTCACTGGGATTCCTTCTCTCACACACTCGGGGACACGCTCTCTCAAACACACGCTGGGAAACACACACACACACACACACACACTGGGATTCTCTCGCACAAACTCTGGGACTCTCACGGATGCCCTCTCTCACGCACACTCTGGGATTCCCTCTCTCTCACACACTCTGGGAATCTCTCACACACACTCTGGGTCTCTCTGGCTTCCCACTCTGGGACTCCCTCACTCACACACTCTCTGGGATTGGCTCTCTCACACACTCTCTGGGACTCTCTGGGATTCTCACACTCACACACACTCTGGGATTCCCTCACTCACACACACTCTGGGATTCCCTCTCTCACACGCACACTCGGGGATTCCCTCTCTCACACGCACACTCGGGGATTCTCTCACAAACACACACACTCTGGGACACTTTGGGATTCCTTCTCTCCCCCACACTCGGGGACACCCTCTCTCAAACACACTCTGGGATTCCCTCTCTCTCACAAACTCTGGGAAATACACACACACACACACACTCTGGGATTCTCTCACACACACTATGGTACTCTCAGGGATGCCCTCTCTCACAGACACTCTGGGATTGGCTGTATCTCACGCACTCTCTGGGATTCACTCTCTATCACATACTATGGGATTCCCTCTCTTACACACTCTGGTGTTGTCACACACACACTCTGGGAATCCCACTCTCACGCACACTCTGGGATTCCCTCTCTCACACACTCTCTGGGATTCCCTCCCTCATACTCACTCCGGGATACACTATCAAACACAGTCTGGGATTCTCACAAACACACACAATCTGGGATTCCCTCACAAACACACACTCAGCGATTCCCACTCTGGGACTCTCTGGGATTCCCTCTATCCCACACATTCTGGGATACTCTTGTATTTCCTCACACACACACACTCTGGGATTCTCTCTCTCTCTCACACATCCATCGTCTGGGATTCTCTGGGATGCCCTCTCTCAGACACACCTTAGCACTCCCTCTCTCACAAACACTAAGTGAAATTCGCACACACTCTCTGGCATTCCCTCTCTATCACACACTCTCTGGCATTCCCTCTCTCACACACTCTCTGGCATTCCCTCTCTCTCACACACTCTCTGGCATTCCCTCTCTCTCACACACTCTCTGGCATTCCCTCTCTCTCACACACTCTCTGGCATTCCCTCTCTCTCACACATCTCTGGCATTCCCTCTCTATCACACACTATCTGGCATTCCCTCTCTATCACACACTATCTGGCATTCCCTCTCTATCACACACTATGGGATGCCCTCTCTCACACACACTCTGGGATTGGCTCTCTCTCACGCACTCTAGGATTCCCTTCTCACACTCACGCACGGACTCTCTGTGATGCCCTCTCTCTCAAACACACACTCTGGGTCTCACTGGGATTTCCACTCTCACACACTCTCTGGGATTCCCTCTCTCCCACACACTCGGGGATTCCCTCACTCAAACGCACTCTGCAATTCCATCTCTATCACACACTCTCTGGCATTCCCTCTCCCTCATACTCTCTCTGGCATTCCATCTCTCTCACACACTCTCTGGCATTCCCTGTCTATCAAAACACGGTCTGGCATTCCCTCTCTATCTCTCACTCTCTGGCATTCCCTCTCTATCCCACACTCCCTGGCATTTCCTCTCTCTCCCACACTCCCTGGCATTCCCTCTCTATCACACACTCCCTGGCATTCCCTCTCTATCACACACTCCCTGGCATTCCCTCTCTATCCCACACTCTCTGGCATTCCCTCTCTCTCCCACACTCCCTGGCATTCCCTCTCTCTCCCACACTCCCTGGCATTCCCTCTCTATCACACACTCCCTGGCATTCCCTCTCTATCACACACTCCCTGGCATTCCCTCTCTATCAAAACACTCTCTGGCATTCCCTCTCTATCAAAACACTCTCTGGCATTCCCTCTCTATCAAACACTCTCTGGCATTCCATCTCTATCACACACTATGGGATGCCCTCTCTCACACACACTCGGGGATTGGCTCTCTCTCACTCACTCTAGGATTCCCTCTCTCACGCACACTCTGGGAAACAAACACATTCACTCTGGGATTCTCTCACACTCACGCACGGACTCTCTGGGATGCCCTCTCTCTCACACACACACTCTGCGTCTCACTGGGATTCCCACTCTCACACACTCTCTGGGATTCCCACTCTCACACACTCTCTGGGACTCTCTGGGATTCACACACTCACACACACACTTGGGGATTACCTCTCTCACACACACACTCGGAGATTCCCTCTCACATACACACACTCGGGGATTCTCTCAGACACACACTCTGGGACACTCTGGGATTCCTTCTCTCCCCCACACTCGGGGACACCCTCTCTCAAACACACTCTGGGATTTCCGCTCTCTCACAAACTCTGGGAAACACACACACACACTCTGGGATTCTCTCACACACACTATGGTACTCTCAGGGATGCCCTCTCTCACACACACTCTGGGATTGGCTCTCTCTCACGCACTCTGGGATTCCCTCTCTCACACACACTCTGGGATTCCCTCTCTATCACATACTTAGGGGTTCCCTCTCTTACACACTCTGGGGTTCTCTCACATACACTCTGGGAATCCCACTCTCACGCACACTCTGGGATTCCCTCTCTCATACACTCTCTGGGATTCACTATCAAACACAGTCTGGGATTCTCACACACACACACACACTCTGGGATCCTCTCACAAACACTCTGGCATTGGCTCTCTCTCACACACTCTCTGGCATTCCCTCTCTCACACACACTCTCTGGCATTCCCTCTCTCACGCACACTCTCTGGCATTCCCTCTCTCACGCACACTCTCTGGCATTCCCTCTCTCTCACACACTCTCTGGCATTCCCTCTCTCTCACACACTCTCTGGCATTCCATCTCTCTCACACACTCTCTGGCATTCCCTCTCTCACACACACTCTCTGGCATTCCCTCTCTCACACACACTCTCTGGCATTCCCTCTCTCACACACACTCTCTGGCATTCCCTCTCTCTCACACACTCTCTGGCATTCCCTCTCTCACACACACTCTCTGGCATTCCCTCTCTCACACACACTCTCTGGCATTCCCTCTCTCTCACACACTCTCTGGCATTCCCTCTCTCACACACACTCTCTGGCATTCCCTCTCTCACACACTCTCTGGCATTCCCTCTCTATCACACACTCTCTGGCATTCTCTCTCTCACACACACTCTCTGGCATTCCCTCTCTATCACACACTCTCTGGCATTCCCTCTCTATCACACACTCTCTGGCAATCCCTTTCTATCACACACTATGGATGCCCTCTCTCTCACACTCTCTGGGATTGGCTCTCTCTCACGCACTCTAGGATTCCCTCTCTCACACACACTCTGGGATTCTCTCAGACACACACTCTGGGACACTCTGGGATTCCTTCTCTCCCCCACACTCAGGGACACCCTCTCGCAAACACACTCTGGGATTCCCTCTCTCACACACTCTCAGGGATTCCCTCTCTCAGACACACTCTGGGACACACGGGGATTCCTTCTCTCCCCCACACTCGGGGACACCCTCTCTCAAACACACTCTGGGATTCCCTCTCTCTCACAAACTCTGGGAAATACACACACACACACACACTCTGGGATTCTCTCACACACACTATGGTACTCTCAGGGATGCCCTCTCTCACACACACCCTGGGACTCTCAGGGATTCCCTGTCTCACAAACGCTCTGTGAAACTCGCGCACACATTCTGGGATTCCGACACACACACACAGTCTGGGAGTCGCTCACACACAAACACACTCCTGGATTCTCTGGGATGCCCTCTCTCCCACACACCCTGGGACTCCCTCTCTCATAAACGCTCTGTTAAACTCGCACACACCCTCTGGGATTCCGACTCTCACACACACTCTGGGAAACACACACACTCACTCTGGGATTCTCTCTCACACACGCAAGGACTCTCGGGGATGCCGACTCTCACAGACACACACTCTGGGTCTCACTTGGATGCGCTCTCTCACACACACTCTGGTATTCCCTCTCTCACACACTCTCTTGGATTCCCTCTCTCACACTCACCCTGGGACTCCCTCTCTCATAAACGCTCTGTGAAACTCGCATACACACTCTGGGATTCCGACACTCACAGAGTCTGCGATTCACACACACACTCTGGAACTCTCTGGAATTCCCTCTCTCACACACTCTGGGATTCACTCTCGTACACACAGGGACTCGCTGGAATTCCCTCTCTCACCCACAATCTGGGATTCCCTCTCTCAGACACCGTCTGGGATTCCCACTCTCACAAACACTCTGGGATACTGTCTCTCACCATCACTCTGGGATTCTCTCTCTCTCATCATCACTCTGAGATTCTCTCCCTCACACACAGTCTGGGACTCTCTGGGATCCCCTCTCTCACACACACACACTCTGGGACTCTCTCACACACACACTCTGGGACTCTCTCACACACACACTCTGGGACACTGTGATTCTCTTACACACACTGGAATTCTCTCGCACACTCTGGCACACTCAGGGAATCTCTCTTACATTTGGGATTCCCTTACACACCATAGGTTTCTGGGACTCTCTCACTTACTTTGGGACTCTCTCTTACTCAGTGTGGGATTCCCTTACACGCTCTGGGATTCTCTCTCACACTCTGGGACTCTCTGGGATTCTCTCACACACTCTCGGAATCCCTAACACACTCGGGGACACACTGGGATTTCCTTACACACTCTGAGGTTCTCTTACACACTCTGGGATTCCCTCTCTCACACACAATCTCAGATTCTCTCTCTCACAAACACACTTGGAAACTCACACACACACTCTGGGATTCTAACTTTCTCTCACAGTTTGGGATTCCCACTCTCACACACACTCTGGGATTCTCTCTCTCACAAACACTCTGGGTTTCTCTTACACACTCTGGGAATTCCCTGAAACACTCTGGGACTTCCACTCTTACCCTCACTCTGGGATTGCCTCTCTCTCACACACACGGGGACTCTCTGGGATTCCCTCTCTCAAACACACTCGGGGATTCCCTCTCTCACAAACACTCTGGGAAACTGGCACACACACTCTGGGATTCCCTCTATCTCACACACAATGTGGGACTCTCTGGGATTCTCTCTCTCTCACAGACTCTGGGAATTGCCCTCACTCACACACTCTGGGATTCCCCCATTCTCACACTCACTCTGGGATTACCTCTCTCTCACATACTCTGGGAAACACACACACACACTCTGGGACTCTCACGGATGCCCTCTCTCACGCACACTCTGGGATTCCCTCTCTCACACACAATCTCAGATTCTCTCTCTCACAAACAAACTTGGAAACTCACACACACACTCTGGGATTCTAACTTTCTCTCACAGTTTGGGATTCCCACTCTCACGCACACTCTGGGATTCCCTCTCTCACACACACACACTCGGGGATTCCCTCTCTCACACACACTCTGGGATTCCTTCTCTCCCCCACACTTGGGGACACCCTCTCTCAAACACACTCTGGAATTCCCCCTCTCTCACACTCACTCTGGGATTGTCTCACACACACCCTGGGATTCCCTCTTTCACACACACTCTAGGACTCTGCTGGGATTCCCTCTCTCTCACACACTCTGGAATAATCTCTCACACACTCTGGGACACTCTGGGATTCCCTCTCTCACACACACTCTGGGATTCCCTCTCTCAACACTCACTCTGGGAAACTCGCACACACACCTTTGGATTCTCTCATTCATACTCTGGGATTCTCTCTCGCATACACACTCTGGGATTCCGACTCTCACACACAGTCTGGGATTCGCTCACACATACACTCTGGGACTCTCTGGGATTCCCTCACACACACACTCTGTGATTCCGTTTGTCTCACACACTGAGGGATTCCGTCTCTCACACACACTCCTGGGAAACTCGGACACACACTGGAATTCCCACTCTCTGACACAATCTGGGACTCTCTGGGATTCCCTCTCCCTTACACACATACTCTGGGACTCTCTGGGATTTCCTCTCTCACACTCTGGGACTCTCTGGGATTCCCAGTCTGACACACGCTCTAGGATTGCCTCTCTCAACACTCACTCTGGCATTCCCACTGACATACACACTCTGGGAAACTCGCATGCATACTTTGGGATTCTCTCATTCTTACTCTGGGATTCCGAGTCTCAAACATAATCTGGCATTCCCTCTCTCACACACACCCTGGGACTCCATCTCTCACAAACACTGTGTGAAACTCGGACACACACTCTGGGATTCCGACTCTCACACACACTTTTTGATTCTCTCACACACACACTCTGGGACTATCTGGGATTCCTTTTCTCTCACACACTCTGGGATTCCATCTCTCTCACACACTCGTGGAAACTCGCACATACTCTGGGATTCCCACTCTCACACTCACGCCGGGATTCCCTCTCCCACACACAATCTGAGATTCCCTCTCACACACACACAATCTGAGATTCCCTCTCACACACACACACAATCTGAGATTCCCTCACACACTCTCTGGGATTGCCTCTCTCTCACACACTGTGGGATTCTCTCACACACACTCTTGGTCTCTCTGGGATTCCCACTCTCACACACAATCTGGGACTCCCTCGGATTCCCTCTCACACACAAACACACTCCTGGATTCTCTGGGATGCCCTCTTTCCCACACACTCTGGGAAACTCACACACACACCCTCTGGGATCCTCTCACAAACACTCTGGGATTGGCACTCTCTCACGCACTCTAGGATTCCCTCTCTCACACACTCTCTGGCATTCCCTCTCTATCACACACTATGGGATGCCCTCTCTCACACACACTCTGGGATTGGCTCTCTCTCACGCACTCAAGGATTCCCTCTCTCACACACACACTCGGGGATTCCCTCTCTCACACACACACTCGGGGATTCCCTCTCTCACACACACACTCGGGGACACTCTGGGATTCCTTCTCTCCCCCACACTCGGGGACACCCTATCTCAAACACACTCTGGGATTCTCTCACACACACTCTGGGACTCTCAGGGATGCCCTCTCTCTCACACACTCTGGGATTGGCTCTCTCTCACGCACTCTGGGATTCCCTCTCTCTCACACACTCTGGGATACCCTCTCTCACACACACCCTGGGACTCCCTCTCTAACACACACCCTGGGACTCCCTCTCTCGCACAACACCCTGGGACTCCCTCTCTCGCACAACACCCTGGGACTCCCTCTCTCGCACAACACCCTGGGACTCCCTCTCTCGCACAACACCCTGGGACTCCCTCTCTCGCACACACCCTGGGAAACATACACACTCACTCTGGGATTCTCTCAAACACACTCTGGGATTCCCTCTCACACACACACAATCTGGGATTCTCTCTCACACACACACAATCTGGGGTTCCCTCACACACACACACATACAAACACACACACACACAAACTCTGGGATTCTCTCACACACACTCTGGGACTCTCTGGGATTCCCTCTCTCACACACGCTCTGGGATTCCCTCTCTCACACACGCTCTGGGATTCCCTCTCTCACACACGCTCTGGGATTCCCTCTCTCACACACGCTCTGGGATTCCCTCTCTCACACACGCCCTGGGACTCCCTCTCTCACAAACGCTCTGTGAAACTCGCATACACACTCTGGGATTCCGACACTCACAGAGTCTGGGATTCGCTCACACACACTCTCTGGGACTCTCTGGGATTCCCTCTCTCTCACACACGCTGGGATTCTCTCACACACAATCTGGAACTCTCTGGGATTCCCTCTCTCACACACAGGGACTCGTTGTAATTCCCTATCTCACGCACAATCTGGTATTCCCTCTCTCAGACACCCTCTGGGACTCCCATCTCTCTCACACTCTGGGATACTCTCTCTCACCATCACTCTGGGATTCTCTCTCTCACACACATTCTGGGATCCTCTCTCTCTCTCACACTCTGGGACTCTCTCACACACAGTCTGGGACACTGTGATTCTCTTACACACACTGGAAGTCTCTCGCACACACTGGCACACTCAGGGAATCTCTCTTACATTTGGGATTCCCTTACACACCATAGGCTTCTGGGACTCTCTCACATACTTTAGGACTCTCTCTTACTCACTGTGGGATTCCCTTACATGCTGTGCGATTCTCTCTCACACTCTGGGACTCTCTCACACACTCTAGGAATCCCTAACACACTCGGGGACACACTGAGATTCCCTTACACACTCTGGGATTCCCGCTCTCACACACTCTGGGATTCCCTCTCTCACACACATTCTGGGATTCCGTCTCTCTCACACACTATGGGATTCCCTCTCTCACACACTCAGGGATTCCCTCTCTCACACACACTCTGGGAAACTCGCACACACGCTGGAATTCCCACTCTCACACAATCTGGGACTCTCCCGGATTCTCTCTCGCTCACATACACCCTTGGATTCCCTCTATCACACACTCTCGGGGACTCTCTGGGATTCCCTCTCACATACACACTTTGGGAAACTCACACGCATATTTTGGGATTCTCTCATTCATACTCTGGGATTCCCTTTCTCTTCCACACTCTGGGATTCCCTCTCTGACACAAACCCTCTGGGAATCCCCCTCTCACACACTCTGGGATTCCCTCTCTCACACACACTCTGGGGCTCTCTGGGATTCCCTCTCACACACGCACTCTGGGAATCTCTCTCACACACACACACTCTGGGATTCTCTCACAAACAAACACACTCCTGGATTCTCTGGGATGCCCACTCTCCCACACACCCTGGGATTCCCTCTCTCACACACACTCTGGGATGCCCTCTCTCACATACTCTCTGGGATTCCCTCTCTCACACACACACTCTGGGATTCCCTCTCTCACATTCTGGGACTCTCTGGGATTCCCTTACACAATATGGGATGCTAGGACCCGCGCCCAAACACCCTGGTATTCTCTCACACACTCTGGGAATTCCCTCAAACACTCTGGGATTTCCACTCTTACCCACACTCTGGGACTCTCTGGGATTCCCCCTCTCTCACACACTCTGGAATAATCTCACACACACTCTGTGATTCTCTCATACACACTCTGGGACTCTCTGGGATTCCCTCTCACACACACACTCAGGGATTCCCTCTCTCACACACACTCTGGGAAACTCGCATATACACTGGAATTCCCACTCTCTCACACAATCTGGGACTCTCTCTGATTTTCTCTCTCTCACACACACTCTTGGATTCCCTCTAGCACACACTCTTGGGGACTCTCTGGGATTCCCTCTCACATACACACTCTGGGAAACTCACACGCATGCTTTGGGATCCTCTCATTCATACTCTGGGAATCCCTCTCTCACACACACTCTGGGATTCCGACTCTCTCACACACTCTGGGATTCTCTCACACACACTCTCTGGGATTCCCTCTCTCACACACTCTCTGGGATTCCGTCTCACGCACACACTCTGGGATTCCCTCTCACATACACACTCTGGGAAACTCGCACACACACTTTGGGATTCTCTCATTCATTCGCTGTGATTCCCGCTCTCATACACAGTCTAGGATTCCGACTCTCACACACAGTCTGGGATTTGCTCACGCACACACTCTGGGACGCTCTGGGATTCCCTTTCACACACAATCTGGGATTCCTGCTCTCTCACACACTCTGGAATTCCCTCTCTCTCACACACTTTGGGATTCTCTAACACACACACTCAGGGATTCCCTCTCTCTCACACACACTGGGATTCTCTCAAACACAATCTGGGTCTCTCTGGGATTCCCTCTCACATACACACTCTGGGAAACTCACACACATGCTTTGGGATCCTCTCATTCATACTCTGGGAATCCCTTTCTCACACACACTCTGGGATTCCGACTCTCTCACACACTCTGGGATTCTCTCACACACACTCTCTGGGATTCCCTCTCTCGCACAAACTTTGGGATTCCGCCTCACGCACACACTCTGGGATTCCCTCTCTCTCACACACTCGGGGATTCCCTCACTCAAACGCTCTCTGGGATTAACTCTCACACACACACTCTGGAATTCCCTCTCTCTCTCACACTCTGGGATTCTCACACACACACACTCTGGGATTACTTCTCTCAAACACACTCGGGGATTCCCTCTCTCAAACACACTCGCTGGGATTCCCTCTCTCAAACACACTCGCTGGGATTCCCTCTCTCAAACACACTCGCTGGGATTCCCTCTCTCAAACACACTCGCTGGGATTCCCTCTCTCAAACACACTCGCTGGGATTCCCTCTCTCAAACACACTCGCTGGGATTCCCTCTCTCAAACACACTCGCTGGGATTCCCTCTCTCAAACACACTCGCTGGGATTCCCTCTCTCACACACTCGCTGGGATTCTCTGGGATGCCCTCTCTCACACACTCTCTGGGATTCCCTCTCTCACACACTCGCTGGGATTCCCTCTCTCAAACACACTCGGGGATTCCCTCTCTCACACACTCTCTGGCATTCCCTCTCTATCACACACTCTCTGGCATTCCCTCTCTCACACACACTCTCTGGCATTCCCTCTCTCACACACACTCTCTGGCATTCCCTCTCTCACACACACTCTCTGGCATTCCCTCTCTATCACACACTCTCTGGCATTCCCTCTCTATCACACACTCTCTGGCAATCCCTTTCTATCACACACTATGGATGCCCTCTCTCTCACACTCTCTGGGATTGGCTCTCTCTCACGCACTCTAGGATTCCCTCTCTCACACACACTCTGGGATTCTCTCAGACACACACTCTGGGACACTCTGGGATTCCTTCTCTCCCCCACACTCAGGGACACCCTCTCGCAAACACACTCTGGGATTCCCTCTCTCACACACTCTCAGGGATTCCCTCTCTCAGACACACTCTGGGACACACGGGGATTCCTTCTCTCCCCCACACTCGGGGACACCCTCTCTCAAACACACTCTGGGATTCCCTCTCTCTCACAAACTCTGGGAAATACACACACACACACACACTCTGGGATTCTCTCACACACACTATGGTACTCTCAGGGATGCCCTCTCTCACACACACCCTGGGACTCTCAGGGATTCCCTGTCTCACAAACGCTCTGTGAAACTCGCGCACACATTCTGGGATTCCGACACACACACACAGTCTGGGAGTCGCTCACACACAAACACACTCCTGGATTCTCTGGGATGCCCTCTCTCCCACACACCCTGGGACTCCCTCTCTCATAAACGCTCTGTTAAACTCGCACACACCCTCTGGGATTCCGACTCTCACACACACTCTGGGAAACACACACACTCACTCTGGGATTCTCTCTCACACACGCAAGGACTCTCGGGGATGCCGACTCTCACAGACACACACTCTGGGTCTCACTTGGATGCGCTCTCTCACACACACTCTGGTATTCCCTCTCTCACACACTCTCTTGGATTCCCTCTCTCACACTCACCCTGGGACTCCCTCTCTCATAAACGCTCTGTGAAACTCGCATACACACTCTGGGATTCCGACACTCACAGAGTCTGCGATTCACACACACACTCTGGAACTCTCTGGAATTCCCTCTCTCACACACTCTGGGATTCACTCTCGTACACACAGGGACTCGCTGGAATTCCCTCTCTCACCCACAATCTGGGATTCCCTCTCTCAGACACCGTCTGGGATTCCCACTCTCACAAACACTCTGGGATACTGTCTCTCACCATCACTCTGGGATTCTCTCTCTCTCATCATCACTCTGAGATTCTCTCCCTCACACACAGTCTGGGACTCTCTGGGATCCCCTCTCTCACACACACACACTCTGGGACTCTCTCACACACACACTCTGGGACTCTCTCACACACACACTCTGGGACACTGTGATTCTCTTACACACACTGGAATTCTCTCGCACACTCTGGCACACTCAGGGAATCTCTCTTACATTTGGGATTCCCTTACACACCATAGGTTTCTGGGACTCTCTCACTTACTTTGGGACTCTCTCTTACTCAGTGTGGGATTCCCTTACACGCTCTGGGATTCTCTCTCACACTCTGGGACTCTCTGGGATTCTCTCACACACTCTCGGAATCCCTAACACACTCGGGGACACACTGGGATTTCCTTACACACTCTGAGGTTCTCTTACACACTCTGGGATTCCCTCTCTCACACACAATCTCAGATTCTCTCTCTCACAAACACACTTGGAAACTCACACACACACTCTGGGATTCTAACTTTCTCTCACAGTTTGGGATTCCCACTCTCACACACACTCTGGGATTCTCTCTCTCACAAACACTCTGGGTTTCTCTTACACACTCTGGGAATTCCCTGAAACACTCTGGGACTTCCACTCTTACCCTCACTCTGGGATTGCCTCTCTCTCACACACACGGGGACTCTCTGGGATTCCCTCTCTCAAACACACTCGGGGATTCCCTCTCTCACAAACACTCTGGGAAACTGGCACACACACTCTGGGATTCCCTCTATCTCACACACAATGTGGGACTCTCTGGGATTCTCTCTCTCTCACAGACTCTGGGAATTGCCCTCACTCACACACTCTGGGATTCCCCCATTCTCACACTCACTCTGGGATTACCTCTCTCTCACATACTCTGGGAAACACACACACACACTCTGGGACTCTCACGGATGCCCTCTCTCACGCACACTCTGGGATTCCCTCTCTCACACACAATCTCAGATTCTCTCTCTCACAAACAAACTTGGAAACTCACACACACACTCTGGGATTCTAACTTTCTCTCACAGTTTGGGATTCCCACTCTCACGCACACTCTGGGATTCCCTCTCTCACACACACACACTCGGGGATTCCCTCTCTCACACACACTCTGGGATTCCTTCTCTCCCCCACACTTGGGGACACCCTCTCTCAAACACACTCTGGAATTCCCCCTCTCTCACACTCACTCTGGGATTGTCTCACACACACCCTGGGATTCCCTCTTTCACACACACTCTAGGACTCTGCTGGGATTCCCTCTCTCTCACACACTCTGGAATAATCTCTCACACACTCTGGGACACTCTGGGATTCCCTCTCTCACACACACTCTGGGATTCCCTCTCTCAACACTCACTCTGGGAAACTCGCACACACACCTTTGGATTCTCTCATTCATACTCTGGGATTCTCTCTCGCATACACACTCTGGGATTCCGACTCT
This sequence comes from Chiloscyllium punctatum, assembly GCF_047496795.1. Lineage (NCBI taxonomy): Eukaryota > Metazoa > Chordata > Chondrichthyes > Orectolobiformes > Hemiscylliidae > Chiloscyllium > Chiloscyllium punctatum. Next base: position 38,267,566 of record NC_092788.1, read on the forward strand.
CACACACAGTCTGGGATTCGCTCACACATACACTCTGGGACTCTCTGGGATTCCCTCACACACACACTCTGTGATTCCGTTTGTCTCACACACTGAGGGATTCCGTCTCTCACACACACTCCTGGGAAACTCGGACACACACTGGAATTCCCACTCTCTGACACAATCTGGGACTCTCTGGGATTCCCTCTCCCTTACACACATACTCTGGGACTCTCTGGGATTTCCTCTCTCACACTCTGGGACTCTCTGGGATTCCCAGTCTGACACACGCTCTAGGATTGCCTCTCTCAACACTCACTCTGGCATTCCCACTGACATACACACTCTGGGAAACTCGCATGCATACTTTGGGATTCTCTCATTCTTACTCTGGGATTCCGAGTCTCAAACATAATCTGGCATTCCCTCTCTCACACACACCCTGGGACTCCATCTCTCACAAACACTGTGTGAAACTCGGACACACACTCTGGGATTCCGACTCTCACACACACTTTTTGATTCTCTCACACACACACTCTGGGACTATCTGGGATTCCTTTTCTCTCACACACTCTGGGATTCCATCTCTCTCACACACTCGTGGAAACTCGCACATACTCTGGGATTCCCACTCTCACACTCACGCCGGGATTCCCTCTCCCACACACAATCTGAGATTCCCTCTCACACACACACAATCTGAGATTCCCTCTCACACACACACACAATCTGAGATTCCCTCACACACTCTCTGGGATTGCCTCTCTCTCACACACTGTGGGATTCTCTCACACACACTCTTGGTCTCTCTGGGATTCCCACTCTCACACACAATCTGGGACTCCCTCGGATTCCCTCTCACACACAAACACACTCCTGGATTCTCTGGGATGCCCTCTTTTCCACACACTCTGGGAAACTCACACACACACCCTCTGGGATCCTCTCACAAACACTCTGGGATTGGCACTCTCTCACGCACTCTAGGATTCCCTCTCTCACACACTCTCTGGCATTCCCTCTCTATCACACACTATGGGATGCCCTCTCTCACACACACTCTGGGATTGGCTCTCTCTCACGCACTCAAGGATTCCCTCTCTCACACACACACTCGGGGATTCCCTCTCTCACACACACACTCGGGGATTCCCTCTCTCACACACACACTCGGGGACACTCTGGGATTCCTTCTCTCCCCCACACTCGGGGACACCCTATCTCAAACACACTCTGGGATTCTCTCACACACACTCTGGGACTCTCAGGGATGCCCTCTCTCTCACACACTCTGGGATTGGCTCTCTCTCACGCACTCTGGGATTCCCTCTCTCTCACACACTCTGGGATACCCTCTCTCACACACACCCTGGGACTCCCTCTCTAACACACACCCTGGGACTCCCTCTCTCGCACAACACCCTGGGACTCCCTCTCTCGCACAACACCCTGGGACTCCCTCTCTCGCACAACACCCTGGGACTCCCTCTCTCGCACAACACCCTGGGACTCCCTCTCTCGCACACACCCTGGGAAACATACACACTCACTCTGGGATTCTCTCAAACACACTCTGGGATTCCCTCTCACACACACACAATCTGGGATTCTCTCTCACACACACACAATCTGGGGTTCCCTCACACACACACACATACAAACACACACACACACAAACTCTGGGATTCTCTCACACACACTCTGGGACTCTCTGGGATTCCCTCTCTCACACACGCTCTGGGATTCCCTCTCTCACACACGCTCTGGGATTCCCTCTCTCACACACGCTCTGGGATTCCCTCTCTCACACACGCTCTGGGATTCCCTCTCTCACACACGCCCTGGGACTCCCTCTCTCACAAACGCTCTGTGAAACTCGCATACACACTCTGGGATTCCGACACTCACAGAGTCTGGGATTCGCTCACACACACTCTCTGGGACTCTCTGGGATTCCCTCTCTCTCACACACGCTGGGATTCTCTCACACACAATCTGGAACTCTCTGGGATTCCCTCTCTCACACACAGGGACTCGTTGTAATTCCCTATCTCACGCACAATCTGGTATTCCCTCTCTCAGACACCCTCTGGGACTCCCATCTCTCTCACACTCTGGGATACTCTCTCTCACCATCACTCTGGGATTCTCTCTCTCACACACATTCTGGGATCCTCTCTCTCTCTCACACTCTGGGACTCTCTCACACACAGTCTGGGACACTGTGATTCTCTTACACACACTGGAAGTCTCTCGCACACACTGGCACACTCAGGGAATCTCTCTTACATTTGGGATTCCCTTACACACCATAGGCTTCTGGGACTCTCTCACATACTTTAGGACTCTCTCTTACTCACTGTGGGATTCCCTTACATGCTGTGCGATTCTCTCTCACACTCTGGGACTCTCTCACACACTCTAGGAATCCCTAACACACTCGGGGACACACTGAGATTCCCTTACACACTCTGGGATTCCCGCTCTCACACACTCTGGGATTCCCTCTCTCACACACATTCTGGGATTCCGTCTCTCTCACACACTATGGGATTCCCTCTCTCACACACTCAGGGATTCCCTCTCTCACACACACTCTGGGAAACTCGCACACACGCTGGAATTCCCACTCTCACACAATCTGGGACTCTCCCGGATTCTCTCTCGCTCACATACACCCTTGGATTCCCTCTATCACACACTCTCGGGGACTCTCTGGGATTCCCTCTCACATACACACTCTGGGAAACTCACACGCATATTTTGGGATTCTCTCATTCATACTCTGGGATTCCCTTTCTCTTCCACACTCTGGGATTCCCTCTCTGACACAAACCCTCTGGGAATCCCCCTCTCACACACTCTGGGATTCCCTCTCTCACACACACTCTGGGGCTCTCTGGGATTCCCTCTCACACACGCACTCTGGGAATCTCTCTCACACACACACACTCTGGGATTCTCTCACAAACAAACACACTCCTGGATTCTCTGGGATGCCCACTCTCCCACACACCCTGGGATTCCCTCTCTCACACACACTCTGGGATGCCCTCTCTCACATACTCTCTGGGATTCCCTCTCTCACACACACACTCTGGGATTCCCTCTCTCACATTCTGGGACTCTCTGGGATTCCCTTACACAATATGGGATGCTAGGACCCGCGCCCAAACACCCTGGTATTCTCTCACACACTCTGGGAATTCCCTCAAACACTCTGGGATTTCCACTCTTACCCACACTCTGGGACTCTCTGGGATTCCCCCTCTCTCACACACTCTGGAATAATCTCACACACACTCTGTGATTCTCTCATACACACTCTGGGACTCTCTGGGATTCCCTCTCACACACACACTCAGGGATTCCCTCTCTCACACACACTCTGGGAAACTCGCATATACACTGGAATTCCCACTCTCTCACACAATCTGGGACTCTCTCTGATTTTCTCTCTCTCACACACACTCTTGGATTCCCTCTAGCACACACTCTTGGGGACTCTCTGGGATTCCCTCTCACATACACACTCTGGGAAACTCACACGCATGCTTTGGGATCCTCTCATTCATACTCTGGGAATCCCTCTCTCACACACACTCTGGGATTCCGACTCTCTCACACACTCTGGGATTCTCTCACACACACTCTCTGGGATTCCCTCTCTCACACACTCTCTGGGATTCCGTCTCACGCACACACTCTGGGATTCCCTCTCACATACACACTCTGGGAAACTCGCACACACACTTTGGGATTCTCTCATTCATTCGCTGTGATTCCCGCTCTCATACACAGTCTAGGATTCCGACTCTCACACACAGTCTGGGATTTGCTCACGCACACACTCTGGGACGCTCTGGGATTCCCTTTCACACACAATCTGGGATTCCTGCTCTCTCACACACTCTGGAATTCCCTCTCTCTCACACACTTTGGGATTCTCTAACACACACACTCAGGGATTCCCTCTCTCTCACACACACTGGGATTCTCTCAAACACAATCTGGGTCTCTCTGGGATTCCCTCTCACATACACACTCTGGGAAACTCACACACATGCTTTGGGATCCTCTCATTCATACTCTGGGATTCCCTCTCTCACACACACTTTGGGATTCCGTCTCTCTCACACACTATGGGAGTCCCTATCTCACACACTTTGGGATTCTCTCACACACACACACTCAGGGATTCCCTCTCTCACACACACTCTGGGAAACTCGCATATACACTGGAATTCCCACTCTCTCATACAATCTGGGACTCTCTCTGATTTTCTCTCTCTCACACACACTCTTGGATTCCCTCTAGCACACACTCTTGGGGACTCTCTGGGATTCCCTCTCACATACACACTCTGGGAAACTCACACGCATGCTTTGGGATCCTCTCATTCATACTCTGGGAATCCCTTTCTCACACACACTCTGGGATTCCGACTCTCTCACACACTCTGGGATTCTCTCACACACACTCTCTGGGATTCCCTCTCTCGCACAAACTTTGGGATTCCGCCTCACGCACACACTCTGGGATTCCCTCTCTCTCACACACTCGGGGATTCCCTCACTCAAACGCTCTCTGGGATTAACTCTCACACACACACTCTGGAATTCCCTCTCTCTCTCACACTCTGGGATTCTCACACACACACACTCTGGGATTACTTCTCTCAAACACACTCGGGGATTCCCTCTCTCAAACACACTCGCTGGGATTCCCTCTCTCAAACACACTCGCTGGGATTCCCTCTCTCAAACACACTCGCTGGGATTCCCTCTCTCAAACACACTCGCTGGGATTCCCTCTCTCAAACACACTCGCTGGGATTCCCTCTCTCAAACACACTCGCTGGGATTCCCTCTCTCAAACACACTCGCTGGGATTCCCTCTCTCAAACACACTCGCTGGGATTCCCTCTCTCAAACACACTCGCTGGGATTCCCTCTCTCACACACTCGCTGGGATTCCCTCTCTCACACACTCGCTGGGATTCCCTCTCTCAAACACACTCGGGGATTCCCTCTCTCAAACACACTCGGGGATTCCCTCTCTCAAACACTCGCTGGTATTCCCTCTCTCAAACACACTCGCTGGGATTCCCTCTCTCACACACTCGCTGGGATTCTCTGGGATGCCCTCTCTCACACACTCTCTGGGATTCCCTCTCTCACACACTCGCTGGGATTCCCTCTCTCAAACACACTCGGGGATTCCCTCTCTCACACACTTGCTGGGATTCCCTCTCTCACACACTCGCTGGGATTCCCTCTCTCACGCACTATAGGATTGCCTCTCTCACACACACTCTGGGACTCTCTAGGATTCCCTCTCTCACAACATCTGGGATTCCCTCTGTCACACACACTCTGGGACTCTCTGGGATTCCCACTCTCCCACAAAATCTGGGACTCTCTCGGATTCTCTCTCTCTCATACACACTCTTGGAATCCCTCTATCACAAACTCTCGGGGACTCTCTGGGATTCCCTCTCTCACTCGCACTCTGGGATTCTCGCACACAAACACACGCTGGGATTCCCTCTCTCTCTCGCACTCTGGGATTCTCTCACACGCACTCTGGGACTCTCTGGGATTCCTTCTCTCCCACACACTCGGGGACTCCCTCTTACATACTCTGGGGCTCTCTGGGATTGGCTCTCCCTCTCACATGCTCTGGGGCGCGCTGGGATTGGCTCTCTATCTTACGCTCTCGGGCGCGCTGGGACTCCCATGCTCTCACGCGCGCGGGGACTCTCTCAGATTCTCTCTCTCTCACATACACTCTTGGATTCCATCTATCACACACTCTCTGGGACTCCCTCTCACACACACACACACCCTGGGCCTCCCTCTCACACACACACTCTCTGGGATTCTCTGGGATGCCCTCTCTCACACACTCTCTGGGATTCCCTCTCTCACACACACTCTGGGATGGCTCTCTCTCACGCACTCTAGGATTGCCTCTCTCACACACACTCTGGGACTCTCTAGGATTCCCTCTCTCACAACATCTGGGATTCCATCTGTCTCACACACTCTGGGAAACACAAACACACACACACTGGGATTCTCTCACACTCACTTTGGGATTCCCTCTCTCACACACACCCTGGGACTCTGGGATTCCCTCTCTCACACACAATCTGGGACTCTCTCAGATTCTCTCTCTCTCATACACACTCTTGGAGTCCCTCTATCACAAACACTCGGGGACTCTCTGGGATTCCCGCACACAAACACACTCTGGGATTCCCTCTCTCTCTCTCACTCTGGGATTCTCTCACACACACTCTGGGATTCCATCTCTCTCACACACTCTGGGATTCTCTGATACACACTCTGGGACTCTCTGGGATTCCTTCTCTCCGACACACTCGGGGACTCCCTCTCACATAGTCTGGGACTCCCAGGGATGCCCTCACTCACACACATTCTGGGATTGGCTCTCTGGGATTCCCTCCCTCACACACACTCTGGGATTCCCTCACACACAATCTGCGATTCCCTATCTCTCACACAGGGACTCGCTGGAATTCCCTCTCCCACCCACAATCTGGGATTCCCTCTCTCAGAACCCTCTGGGATTCCCACTCTCACACACACTCTGGGATACTGTCTGTCACCATCACTCTGGGATTCTCTCTCTCACACACACTCTGGGACTCTCTGGGATCCTCTCTCTCTCATACACTCTGGGATTCTCTCTCACAAACACACTCTGGTTTTATCTCTCTCTCTCTCTCTCTCTCTCTCTCTCTCACACACACACACACACACACACACACACACACAGGGATTCCCTCTCTCTCTCACACGCTGGGATTCTCTCAAACACAATCTGGGTCTCTCTGGGATTCCCTCTCACACACACACTGAGGGATTCCCTCTCTCACACACACACACTCAGGGATTCACTATCACACACGCACTCTGGGATTCCCTCTGACACTCTGGGTCTCTCTGGGATTCCCCCTCTCTCACACACACTCTGGGACTCTCTGGGATTCCCTCTCTCTCACAGACATTGGAATAATCTCACACACACAGGGATTCCCTCTCTCTCACACACGCTGGGATTCTCTCAAACACAATCTGGGATCTCTGGGATGGCGTCTCTCACACACACTCGGGAAAATGTCACACACACTCTGCGATTCTCTCATACACACTCTGGGACTCTCTGGGATTCCCTCTCTCACACACTCTCTGGGATTCCCTCTCACATACACACTCTGGGAAACTCGCGCATACACTTTGGGATTCTCATTCATTCGCTGTGATTTCCGCTCTCATACACACTCTGGGATTCGCTCACGCACACACTCTGGGACACTCTGGGATTCCCGCTCACATACAATCTGGGATTCCTGCTCCCTCACACACTCTGGCATTCCGTCTCTCTCACACACTTTGGGATTCCCTCTCTCACACACACGCTGGGATTCTCTCACACACACTCTCTGGGATTCCCTCTCTCGCACACTCTCTGGGATTCCGCCTCACGCACACACTCTGGGATTCCCTCTCTCTCACACTTTTGGATTCTCTCACACACACACACTCAGGGATTCCTTCTATCCCACACACTCGGGGATTCCCTCACTCAAACGCTCTCTGGGATTCCCTCTCACACATACAGTCTGGGACTCTCTGGGATTCCCACTCTTACTCACACTCTGGGATTCGCTCACACACACACTCTGGGACTCTCTGGGATTCCCTCTCTCTCTCACACTCTCCGGGATTCACTATCAAACACAGTCTGGGATTCTCACAAACACACACACTCTGCGATTCCCACTCTGGGACTCTCTGGGATTCCCTCTCTCACACACACTCTGGGAAACTCACCCACACACTTTGGGATTCTCTCATACACTCTCTGGGATTCCCACTCTCACTCACACGCTGGGATGCCCTCTCTCGCACACACTCTGGGATTGGCTCTCTCTCACGCACTCTAGGATTCCCTCTCTCACACACACTCTGGGAAACAAACACATTCACTCTGGGATTCTGTCACACTCACGCACGGACTCACTGGGATGCCCGCGCTCTCACACACAATCTGAGATTCCCTCTCACACACACACAATCTGAGATTCCCTCACGCACACTCTGGGATTGCATCTCTCACACACACTGTGGGATTGTCTCACACGCATTCTTGGTCTCTCTGGGATTCCCACTCTCACTCACACGCTGGGACTCCCTCGGATTCCCTCTCACACACAAACACACTCCTGGATTCTTTGGGATGCCCTCTTTCCCACACACTCTGGGAAACTCACACACACACCCTCTGGGATCCTCTCACAAACACTCTGGGATTGGCACTCTCTCACGCACTCTAGGATTCCCTCTCTCACACACTCTCTGGGATTCCCTCTCTCACACACACTCTGGGATGGCTCTCTCTCACGCACTCTAGGATTGCCTCTCTCACACACACTCTGGGACTCTCTAGGATTCCCTCTCTCACAACATCTGGGATTCCATCTGTCACACACACTCTGGGAAACACAAACACACACACACTGGGATTCTCTCACACTCACTTTGGGATTCCCTCTCTCACACACACCCTGGGACTCTGGGATTCCCTCTCTCACACACAATCTGGGACTCTCTCAGATTCTCTCTCTCTCATACACACTCTTGGAGTCCCTCTATCACAAACACTCGGGGACTCTCTGGGATTCCCGCACACAAACACACTCTGGGATTCCCTCTCTCTCTCTCACTCTGGGATTCTCTCACACACACTCTGGGATTCCATCTCTCTCACACACTCTGGGATTCTCTGATACACACTCTGGGACTCTCTGGGATTCCTTCTCTCCGACACACTCGGGGACTCCCTCTCACATAGTCTGGGACTCCCAGGGATGCCCTCTCTCACACACATTCTGGGATTGGCTCTCTGGGATTCCCTCCCTCACACACACGCTGGGATTCTCTCACACGCAACCTGGAACTCTCTGGAATTCCCTCTCTCACACACACTCTGGAATTCCCTCTCTCACACACACTCTGGGATTCCCACTCTGAGACAATCTCACACACACTCTGGGATTCCCTCACACACAATCTGCGATTCCCTATCTCACACACAGGGACTCGCTGGAATTCCCTCTCCCACCCACAATCTGGGATTCCCTCTCTCAGACACCCTCTGGGATTCCAACTCTCACACACACTCTGGGATACTGTCTGTCACCATCACTCTGGGATTCTCTCTCTCACACACACTCTGGGACTCTCTGGGATCCTCTCTCTCTCATACACTCTGGGATTCTCTCTCACAAACACACTCTGGTTTTATCTCTCTCTCTCTCTCTCTCTCTCTCTCTCTCTCTCTCTCTCTCTCTCTCTCTCACACACACACACACACACACACAGGGATTCCCTCTCTCTCTCACACGCTGGGATTCTCTCAAACACAATCTGGGTCTCTCTGGGATTCCCTCTCACACACACACTCAGGGATTCCCTCTCTCACACACACACACTCAGGGATTCCCTCTCTCACACACACACTCAGGGATTCACTATCACACACGCACTCTGGGATTCCCTCTGACACTCTGGGACTCTCTGGGATTCCCCCTCTCTCACACACACTCTGGGACTCTCTGGGATTCCCTCTCTCTCACACACTTTGGAATAATCTCACACACACAGGGATTCCCTCTCTCTCACACACGCTGGGATTCTCTCAAACACAATCTGGGATCTCTGGGATGGCGTCTCACACACACACTCGGGAAAATGTCACACACACTCTGCGATTCTCTCATATACACTCTGGGACTCTCTGGGATTCCCTCTCTCACACACTCTCTGGGATTCCCTCTCACATACACACTCTGGGAAACTCGCGCATACACTTTGGGATTCTCATTCATTCGCTGTGATTTCCGCTCTCATACACACTCTGGGATTCCCTCTCTCATACACAGTCTGGGATTCGCTCACGCACACACTCTGGGACGCTCTGGGATTCCCGCTCACATACAATCTGGGATTCCTGCTCCCTCACACACTCTGGCATTCCGTCTCTCTCACACACTTTGGGATTCCCTCTCTCACACACACGCTGGGATTCTCTCAAACACAATCTGGGTCTCTCTGGGATTCCCTCTCTCACACACACTCTGGGATTCTCTCACACACACTCTCTGGGATTCCCTCTCTCGCACACTCTCTGGGATTCCGCCTCACGCACACACTCTGGGATTCCCTCTCTCTCACACACTCGGGGATTCCCTCACTCAAACGCTCTCTGGGATTCCCTCTCACACATACAGTCTGGGACTCTCTGGGATTCCCACTCTTACTCACACTCTGGGATTCGCTCACACACACACTCTGGGACTCTCTGGGATTCCCTCTCTCTCTCACACTCTCCGGGATTCACTATCAAACACAGTCTGGGATTCTCACAAACACACACACTCTGCGATTCCCACTCTGGGACTCTCTGGGATTCCCTCTCTCACACACACTCTGGGAAACTCACCCACACACTTTGGGATTCTCTCATACACTCTCTGGGATTCCCACTCTCACTCACACGCTGGGATGCCCTCTCTCGCACACACTCTGGGATTGGCTCTCTCTCACGCACTCTAGGATTCCCTCTCTCACACACACTCTGGGAAACAAACACATTCACTCTGGGATTCTGTCACACTCACGCACGGACTCACTGGGATGCCCGCTCTCTCACACACAATCTGAGATTCCCTCTCACACACACACAATCTGAGATTCCCTCACGCACACTCTGGGATTGCATCTCTCACACACACTGTGGGATTGTCTCACACGCATTCTTGGTCTCTCTGGGATTCCCACTCTCACTCACACGCTGGGACTCCCTCTCTCACACACAATCTGGGACTCCCTCGGATTCCCTCTCACACACAAACACACTCCTGGATTCTCTGGGATGCCCTCTTTCCCACACACTCTGGGAAACTCACAAACACACACACTGGGATCCTCTCACAAACACTGGGATTGGCACTCTCTCACGCACTCTAGGATTCCCTCTCTCACGCACTTTTTGATTCCCTCTCTCACACACTCTCACACACACTGTGGGAATCTCTCACACACACTCTTGGACTCTCTGGGATTCCCTCTCACACACAAACAAACACTGGATTCTCTGGGATGCTCTCTTCCCGACACACTCTCGGAAACTCACACACACACACACTCTGGGATCCTCTCAGAAACCCTCTGGGATTGGCACTCTCTCACGCACTCTAGGATTCCCTCTCTCACACACTCTCTGGCAATCCCACTCTATCACACACTCTCTGGCATTCCCTCTCTACCACACACTATGGATGCCCTCTCTCACACACACTCTGGGATTGGCTCTCTCTCACGCACTCTAGGATTCCCTCTCTCACACACACCCTGGGACTCTCTGGGATTCCCTGTCTCACAAACGCTCTGTGAAACTCGCGCACACACTCTGGGCTTCCGACACTCACACAAAGTCTGGGATTCGCTCACACACAAACACACTCCTGGATTCTCTGGGATGCCCTCTCTCCCACACACCCTGGGATTCCCTCTCTCATAAATGCTCTGTTAAACTCGCACACACACTCTGGGATTCCGACTCTCACACACACTCTGGGAAACACACACACTCACTCTGGGATTCTCTCACACACAAACCTGGAACTCTCTGGAATTCCCTCTCTCACACACTCTGGGATTCACTCTCTTACACACAGGGACTTGCTGGAATTCCCTCTCTCACCCACAATCTGGGATTCCCTCTCTCAGACACCCTCTGGAATTCCCACTCTCACAAACACTCTGTGATACTGTCTCTCACCGTCACTCTGGGATTCTCTCTCTGTCAATATCACTCTGAGATTCTCTCCCGCACACACAGTCTGGGACTCTCTGGGATCCCCTCTCTCTCACACACACTCTGGGACACTGTGATTCTCTTACACACACTGGAATTCTCTCGCACACTCTGGCACACTCAGGGAATCTCTCTTACATTTGGGATTCCCTTACACACCATAGGCTTCTGGGACTCTCTCACTTACTTTGGGACTCTCTCTTACTCAGTGTGGGATTCCCTTACACGCTCTGGGATTCTCTCTGGGATTCTCTCACACACTCTCGGAATCACTAACACACTCGGGGACACACTGGGATTTCCTTACACACTCTGAGGTTCTCTTACACACTCTGGGATTCCCTCTCTCACACACAATCTCAGATTCTCTCTCTCACAAACACACTTGGAAACTCACACACACACTCTGGGATTCTAACTTTCTCTCACAGTTTGGGATTCCCACTCTCACACACACTCCGGGATTCTCTCTCTCACAAACACTCTGGGTTTCTCTTACACACTCTGGGAATTCCCTGAAACACTCTGGGACTTCCACTCTTACCCTCACGCTGGGATTGCCTCTCTCTCACACACACGGGGACTCTCTGGGATTCCCTCTCTCAAACACACTCAGGGATTCCCTCTCTCACAAACACTCTGGGAAACTGGCACACACACTCTGGGATTCCCTCTATCTCACACACAATGTGGGACTCTCTGGGATTCTCTGTCTCTCACACACTCTGGGAATTGCCCTCACTCACACACTCTGGGATTCCCCCATTCTCACACTCACTCTGGGATTACCTCTCTCTCACACACTCTGGGAAACACACACACACACACACACACTCTGGGATTCTCTCACACACACTCTGGGACTCTCACGGATGCCCTCTCTCACGCACACTCTGGGATTCCCTCTCTCACACACACTCTGGAAATCTCTCACACACACTCTGGGACTCTCTGGGATTCCCACTCTCACACACACTCTGGGATTCCCTCTCTCACACACACACACTCGGGGATTCCCTCTCTCACACACACTCTGGGATTCCCTCTCTCACACACACACACTCGGGGATTCCCTCTCTCACACACACTCTGGGATTCTCTCAGACACCCACTCTGGGACACTCTGGGATTCCTTCTCTCCCCCACACTTGGGGACACCCTCTCTCAAACACACTCTGGGATTCCCTCTATCTCTCACACTCTGGAATTCCCCCTCTCTCACACTCACTCTGGGATTGTCTCACACACACCCTGGGATTCCCTCTTTCACACACACTCTAGGACTCTGCTGGGATTCCCTCTCTCTCACACACTCTGGAATAATCTCACACACACTCTGGGACACTCTGGGATTCCCTCTCTCACACACACTCTGGGATTCCCTCTCTCAACACTCGCTCTGGGAAACTCGCACACACACCTTTGGATTCTCTCATTCATACTCTGGGATTCTCTCTCGCATACACACTCTGGGATTCCGACTCTCACACACAGTCTGGGATTCGCTCACACATACACTCTGGGACTCTCTGGGATTCCCTCACACACACACTCTGTGATTCCGTTTGTCTCACACACTGAGGGATTCCGTCTCTCACACACACTCCTGGGAAACTCGGACACACACTGGAATTCCCACTCTCTGACACAATCTGGGACTCTCTGGGATTCCCTCTCCCTCACACACATACTCTGGGACTCTCTGGGATTTCCTCTCTCACACTCTGGGACTCTCTGGGATTCCCAGTCTGACACACGCTCTGGGATTGCCTCTCTCAACACTCACTCTGGCATTCCCACTGACATACACACTCTGGGAAACTCGCATGCATACTTTGGGATTCTCTCATTCTTACTCTGGGATTCCGAGTCTCAAACATAATCTGGCATTCCCTCTCTCACACACACCCTGGGACTCCATCTCTCACAAACACTGTCTGAAACTTGGACACACACTCTGGGATTCCGACTCTCACACACACTTTTTGATTCTCTCACACACACACTCTGGGACTATCTGGGATTCCTTTTCTCTCACACACTCTGGGATTCCATCTCTCTCACACACTCGTGGAAACTCGCACATACTCTGGGATTCCCTCTCCCACACACAATCTGAGATTCCCTCTCACACACACACAATCTGAGATTCCCTCTCACACACACACAATCTGAGATTCCCTCCCACACACACACAATCTGAGATTCCCTCCCACACACACACAATCTGAGATTCCCTCTCACACACACACACAATCTGAGATTCCCTCACACACTCTCTGGGATTGCCTCTCTCTCAAACACTGTGGGATTCTCTCACACACACTCTTGGTCTCTCTGGGATTCCCACTCTCACACACAATCTGGGACTCCCTCGGATTCCCTCTCACACACAAACACACTCCTGGATTCTCTGGGATGCCCTCTTTCCCACACCCTCTGGGATCCTCTCACAAACACTCTGGGATTGGCACTCTCTCACGCACTCTAGGATTCCCTCTCTCACACACTCTCTGGCATTCCCTCTCTATCACACACTCTCTGGCATTCCCTCTCTATCACACACTATGGGATGCCCTCTCTCACACACACTCTGGGATTGGCTCTCTCTCACGCACTCAAGGATTCCCTCTCTCACACACACTCTGGGACTCTCTGGGATTCCCTCTCTCACCACACACTCTGGGAAACAAACACATTCACTCTGGGATTCTCTCACACTCACGCACGGACTCTCTGGGATGCCCTCTCTCTCTCACACACACTCTGGGTCTCACTGGGATTCCCACTCTCACACACACTCTGGGATTCCCCCTCTCACACACACTCTGGGATTCCATCTCTCACACACACTCTGGGAAACACACACACACACTCTGGGATTCTCTCACAAACATTCTGGGACTCTCAGGGATGCCCTCTCTCACACACTCTATGGGATTGGCTCTCTCTCACGCACTCTAGGCCTCTCTGGGATTCCCTCTCTCTCACACACTCTGGAATTCCCTCTCTATCACACTCTCTGGGATTCCCTCTCTCACACACTCTGGGACACTCTGGGATTCCCACTGTCACGCACACTCTGGGATTCCCTCTCTCTCACTCACTCTTCCATTGGCTCTCTCACAAACACACTCTGGGAATCTCTCACACACACTCTGCGACTCTCTGGGATTCCCTCTCTCACACACACTCGGGGATTCCCTCTCTCACACACACACTCGGGGATTCCCTCTCTCACACACACACTCTGGGATTCCCTCTCTCACACACACACTCTGGGATTCCCTCTCTCACACACACACTCTGGGATTCCCTCTATCACACACACACTCTGGGACAGTCTGGGATTCCTTCTCTCCCCCACACTCGGGGACACCCTATCTCAAACACACTCTGGGATTCTCTCACACACACTCTGGGACTCTCAGGGATGCCCTCTCTCACACACACACTCTGGGATTGGCTCTCTCTCACGCACTCTGGGATTCCCTCTCTCTCACACACTCTGGGATTCCCTGTCTCACACACACCCTGGGACTCCCTCTCTAACACACACCCTGGGACTCCCTCTCTAACACACACCCTGGGACTCCCTCTCTAACACACTACCTGGGACTCCCTCTCTAACACACACCCTGGGACTCCCTCTCTAACACACACCCTGGGACTCCCTCTCTAACACACACCCTGGGACTCCCTCTCTCGCACAACACCCTGGGACTCCCTCTCTCGCACAACACCCTGGGAAACATACACACTCACTCTGGGATTCTCTCACACACACTCTGGGATTCCCTCTCACACACACACACAATCTGGAATTCTCTCTCACACACACACTCTGGGATTCTCTCACACATACTCTGGGACTCTCTGGGATGTCCTCTCTCTCACACGCTCTGGGATTCCCTCTCTCACACACGCTCTGGGATTCCCTCTCTCACACACGCTCTGGGATTCCCTCTCTCACACACGCTCTGGGATTCCCTCTCTCTCACACACGCTGGGATTCTCTCACACACAATCTGGAACTCTCTGGGATTCCCTCTCTCACACACCGGGACTCGTTGGAATTCCCTCTCTCACGCACAATCTGGTATTCCCTCTCTCAGACACCCTCTGGGACTCCCATCTCACACACACTCTGGGATACTCTCTCTCACCATCACTCTGGGATTCTCTCTCTCACACACATTCTGGGACTTTCTGGGATCCTCTCTCTCTCACACACTCTGGGACTCTCTCACACACAGTCTGGGACACTCACAAACACACTCTGGGACATTGTGATTCTCTTACACACACTGGAAGTCTCTCGCCCACACTGGCACACTCAGGGAATCTCTCTTACATTTGGGAATCCCTTACACACCATAGGCTTCTGGGACTCTCTCACATACGTTGGGACTCTCTCTTACTCACTGTGGGATTCCCTTACATGCTGTGCGATTCTCTCTCACACTCTGGGACTCTCTCACACACTCTAGGAATCCCTAACACACTCGGGGACACACTGAGATTCTCTTACACACTCTGGGATTCCCGCTCTCACACACTCTGGATTTCCCTCTCACAAACACACACTGGGATTCCCTCTCTCAAACACACACTCTGGGATTCTCTCTCGCAAACACACTGGGAAACTCACACACACACTCTGGGATTCTAACTTTCTCTCACACTTTGGGAGTCCCACTCTCACACACACTCAGGGACTCTCTGAGATTCCCTTCAGCTCACACACACTCTGGGATCCCTTCTCTCAAACACACTCTGGGAAACTCACACACACACTCTGGGATTCTAACTTTCTCTCACAGTTTGGGATTCCCACTGTCACACACACTCAGGGACTCTCTGAGATTCCCTTCAGCTCACACACACTCTGGGATCCCCTCTCTCAAACACACTCTGGGAAACCCACACACACTCTGGGATTCTCTCTCTCTCACACTCACACACTCTGGAATTCCCTTTCTAAGATTCTGGGACTCTCTGGGATTCCCTTACACAATCTGGGACGCTAGGACCCTCGGGGATTCCGTCTCTCACACATACTCGGGGATTTGCCCTCTCTCACACGCTATGGGATTCACTATCACACACACACTCTGGGATTCCCTCTCTGACACACTGGGACTCTCTGGGATTCTCTCTCTCTCTCTCTCACACTCTGGGATTCCCCATCTCTCACACACACTCTGGGACTCTCTGGGATTCCCTCTCTCTCCCACACTCTGGAATAATCTCACACACAATGGGCCTCTCTGGGATTCCGTCTCTCACACACACTCTGGCATTCCCTCTCTCATACACACTCTGGGATTCCGACTCTCACAAACAGTCTGGGATTTGCTCACACACACACTCTGGAACGCTCTGGGATTCCCTCTCTCACACACATTCTGGGATTCCGTCTCTCTCACACACTATGGGATTCCCTCTCTCACACACACTCTGGGAAACTCGCACACACGCTGGAATTCCCACTCTCTCACACAATCTGGGACTCTCCCGGATTCTCTCTCGCTCACACACACCCTTGGATTCCCTCTATCACACACTCTCGGGGACTCTCTGGGATTCCCTCTCACATACACACTCTGGGAAACTCACACGCATATTTTGGGATTCTCTCATTCATATTCTGGGATTCCCTTTCTCTTCCACACTCTGGGATTCCCTCTCTGACACAAACCCTCTAGGAATCCCTCTCTCACACACTCTGGGATTCCCTCTCTCACACACACTCTGGGGCTCTCTGGGATTCCCTCTCACACACGCACTCTGGGAATCTCTCACACACACACACACTCTGGGATTCCCTCTGACACTCTGGGACTCTCTGGGATTCCCTCTCTCTCTCACACTCTGGAATAATCTCACACACACTCTGGGATTCCCTCTCACAAACACACTCTGTTTTTTTTCTCTCTCTCTCTCACACACACACACACACACACACACACACACACACACATACATACACACACACACACACACACACAGGGATTCCCGCTCTCTCTCATACGCTGTGATTCTCTCAAACACAATCTGGGTCTCTCTGGGATTCCCTCTCTCACACACACTCTGGGATTCTCTCACACACACTCTCTGGGATTCCCTCTCTCGCACACACTCTGGGATTCCCTCTCTCTCACACTTTGGGATTCTCTCACACACACGCACTCAGGGATTCCTTCTATCCCACACACTCGGGGATTCCCTCACTCAAACGCTCTCTGGGATTCCCTCTCACACACAGTCTGGGACTCTCTGGGATTCCCACTCTTACTCACACTCTGGGATTCGCTCACACACACACTCTGGGACTCTCTGGGATTCCCTCTCTCTCTCACACTCTCCGGGATTCACTATCAAACACAGTCTGGGATTCTCACAAACACTCACACTCTGCGATTCCCACTCTGGGACTCTCTGGAATTCCCTCTCTCACACACACTCTGGGAAACTCACCCACACACTTTGGGATTCTCTCATACACTCTCTGGGATTCCCACTCTCACTCACACGCTGGGATGCCCTCTCTCGCACACACTCTGGGATTGGCTCTCTCTCACGCACTCTAGGATTCCCTCTCTCACACACACTCTGGGACTCCTGGGATTCCCTCTCTCACACACACTCTGGGAAACAAACACATTCACTCTGGGATTCTGTCACACTCACGCACGGACTCACTGGGATGCCCGCTCTCTCACACACAATCTGAGATTCCCTCTCACACACACACAATCTGAGATTCCCTCACGCACACTCTGGGATTGCCTCTCTCACACACACTGTGGGATTGTCTCACACGCATTCTTGGTCTCTCTGGGATTCCCATTCTCACTCACACGCTGGGACTCCCTCTCTCACACACAATCTGGGACTCCCTCGGATTCCCTCTCACACACAAACACACTCCTGGATTCTCTGGGATGCCCTCTTTCCCACACACTCTGGGAAACTCACAAACACACACACTGGGATCCTCTCACAAACACTGGGATTGGCACTCTCTCACGCACTCTAGGATTCCCTCTCTCACGCACTGTATGATTCCCTCTCTCACACACTCTCACACACACTGTGGGAATCTCTCACACACACTCTTGGACTCTCTGGGATTCCCTCTCTCACACACAATCTGGGACTCCCTCGGATTCCCTCTCACACACAAACAAACACTGGATTCTCTGGGATGCCCTCTTCCCGACACACTCTCGGAAACTCACACACACACACACTCTGGGATCCTCTCAGAAACCCTCTGGGATTGGCACTCTCTCACGCACTCTAGGATTCCCTCTCTCACACACTCTCTGGCAATCCCACTCTACCACACACTATGGATGCCCTCTCTCACACACACTCTGGGATTGGCTCTCTCTCACGCACTCTAGGATTCCCTCTCTCACACACACCCTGGGACTCTCTGGGATTCCCTGTCTCACAAACGCTCTGTGAAACTCGCGCACACACTCTGGGCTTCCAACACTCACACAAAGTCTGGGATTCGCTCACACACAAACACACTCCTGGATACTCTGGGATGCCCTCTCTCCCACACACCCTGGGATTCCCTCTCTCATAAATGCTCTGTTAAACTCGCACACACACTCTGGGATTCCGACTCTCACACACACTCTGGGACACTCTCTCACACACTCTGGGACTCTCTCACACACACACTCTGGGACACTGTGATTCTCTTACACACACTGGAATTCTCTCGCACACTCTGGCACACTCAGGGAATCTCTCTTACATTTGGGATTCCCTTACACACCATAGGCTTCTGGGACTCTCTCACTTACTTTGGGACTCTCTCTTACTCAGTGTGGGATTCCCTTACACGCTCTGGGATTCTCTCTCACACTCTGGGACTCTCTGGGATTCTCTCACACACTCTCGGAATCCCTAACACACTCGGGGACACACTGGGATTTCCTTACACACTCTGAGGTTCTCTTACACACTCTGGGATTCCCTCTCTCACACACAATCTCAGATTCTCTCTCTCACAAACACACTTGGAAACTCACACACACACTCTGGGATTCTAACTTTCTCTCACAGTTTGGGATTCCCACTCTCACACACACTCTGGGATTCCCTCTCTCACACACACACACTCGGGGATTCCCTCTCTCACACACACTCTGGGATTCTCTCAGACACACACTCTGGGACACTCTGGGATTCCTTCTCTCCCCCACACTTGGGGACACCCTCTCTCAAACACACTCTGGGATTCCCTCTATCTCACACACTCTGGAATTCCCCCTCTCTCACACTCACTCTGGGATTGTCTCACACACACCCTGGGATTCCCTCTTTCACACACACTCTAGGACTCTGCTGGGTTTCCCTCTCTCTCACACACTCTGGAATAATCTCATACACACTCTTGGTCTCTCTGGGATTCCCACTCTCACACACAATCTGGGACTCCCTCGGATTCCCTCTCACACACAAACACACTCCTGGATTCTCTGGGATGCCCTCTTTCCCACACCCTCTGGGATCCTCTCACAAACACTCTGGGATTGGCACTCTCTCACGCACTCTAGGATTCCCTCTCTCACACACTCTCTGGCATTCCCTCTCTATCACACACTCTCTGGCATTCCCTCTCTATCACACACTATGGGATGCCCTCTCTCACACACACTCTGGGATTGGCTCTCTCTCACGCACTCAAGGATTCCCTCTCTCACACACACTCTGGGACTCTCTGGGATTCCCTCTCTCACCACACACTCTGGGAAACAAACACATTCACTCTGGGATTCTCTCACACTCACGCACGGACTCTCTGGGATGCCCTCTCTCTCTCACACACACTCTGGGTCTCACTGGGATTCCCACTCTCACACACACTCTGGGATTCCCCCTCTCACACACACTCTGGGATTCCCCCTCTCACACACACTCTGGGATTCCATCTCTCACACACACTCTGGGAAACACACACACACACACTCTGGGATTCTCTCACAAACATTCTGGGACTCTCAGGGATGCCCTCTCTCACACACTCTATGGGATTGGCTCTCTCTCACGTACTCTAGGCCTCTCTGGGATTCCCTCTCTCTCACACACTCTGGAATTCCATCTTTCTCACACTCTCTGGGATTCCTTCTCTCACACAATCTCTGGGATTCCCTCTCTATCACACTCTCTGGGATTCCCTCTCTCACACACTCTGGGACACTCTGGGATTCCCACTGTCACGCACACTCTGGGATTCCCTCTCTCACACACACACTCTGGGATTGGCTCTCTCTCACGCACTCTGGGATTCCCTCTCTCTCACACACTCTGGGATTCCCTCTCTCACACACACTCTGGGATTCCCTCTCTCACACACACTCTGGGATTCCCTCTCTCACACACACCCTGGGACTCCCTCTCTCACACACACCCTGGGACTCCCTCTCTCGCACAACACCCTGGGACTCCCTCTCTCGCACAACACCCTGGGACTCCCTCTCTCGCACAACACCCTGGGAAACCTACACACTCACTCTGGGATTCTCTCACACACACTCTGGGATTCCCTCTCACACACACACACACAATCTGGGATTCTCTCTCACACACACACACTCTGGGATTCTCTCTCGCAAACACACTGGGAAACTCACACACACACTCTGGGATTCTAACTTTCTCTCACACTTTGGGAGTCCCACTCTCACACACACTCAGGGACTCTCTGAGATTCCCTTCAGCTCACACACACTCTGGGATCCCTTCTCTCAAACACACTCTGGGAAACTCACACACACACTCTGGGATTCTCTCTCTCTCACACTCACACACTCTGGAATTCCCTCTCTAAGATTCTGGGACTCTCTGGGATTCCTTTACACAATCTGGGACGCTAGGACCCTCGGGGATTCCCTCTCTCACACATTCTCGGGGATTTGCCCTCTCTCACACGCTATGGGATTCACTATCACACACACACTCTGGGATTCCCTCTCTGACACACTGGGACTCTCTGGGATTCTCTCTCTCTCACACACTCTGGAATAATCTCACACACAATGGGCCTCTCTGGGATTCCGTCTCTCACACACACTCTGGCATTCCCTCTCTCACACACACTCTGGCATTCCCTCTCTCATACACACTCTGGGAAACTCACACGCATATTTTGGGATTCTCTCATTCATACTCTGGGATTCCCTTTCTCTTCCACACTCTGGGATTCCCTCTCTGACACAAACCCTCTGGGAATCCCCCTCTCACACACTCTGGGATTCCCTCTCTCACACACTCTGGGATTCCCTCTCTCACACACACTCTGGGGCTCTCTGGGATTCCCTCTCACACACGCACTCTGGGATTCTCTCACAAACAAACACACTCCTGGATTCTCTGGGATGCCCACTCTCCCACACACCCTGGGATTCCCTCTCTCACACACACTCTGGGATGCCCTCTCTCACACACACACTCTGGGATTCCCTCTCTCACACACACACTCTGGGATTCCCTCTGACACTCTGGGACTCTCTGGGATTCCCTCTCTCTCACACACTCTGGAATAATCTCACACACACTCTGGGATTCCCTCTCACAAACACACTCTGTTTTTCTCTCGCTCTCTCTCTCTCTCTCTCTCTCACACACACACACACACACACACACACACACACACAGGGATTCCCTCTCTCTCATACGCAGTGATTCTCTCAAACACAATCTAGGTCTCTCTGGATTCCCTCTCTCACACACACTCGGGAAAATGTCACACACACTCTGGGATTCTCTCATACACACTCTGGGACTCTCTGGGATTCCCTCTCTCACACACACTTTGGGATTCCCTATCTCACATACTTTGGGATTCTCTCACACACACACTCAGGGATTCCCTCTCTCACACACACTCTGGGAAACTCGCATATACACTGGAATTCCCACTCTCTCATACAATCTGGGACTCTCTCTGATTTTCTCTCTCTCACACACACTCTTGGATTCCCTCTAGCACACACTCTTGGGGACTCTCTGGGATTCCCTCTCACATACACACTCTGGGAAACTCACACGCATGCTTTGGGATCCTCTCATTCATACTCTGGGAATCCCTCTCTCACACACACTCTGGGATTCCGACTCTCTCACACACACTCTCTGGGATTCCCTCTCTCACACACTCTCTGGGATTCCGCCTCACGCACACACTCTGGGATTCCCTCTCACATACACACTCTGGGAAACTCACACACACACTTTGGGATTCTCTCATTCATTCGCTGTGATTCCCGCTCTCATACACAGTCTAGGATTCTGACTCTCACACACAGTCTGGGATTCGCTCACGCACACACTCTGGGATGCTCTGGGATTCCCTTTCACACACAATCTGGGATTCCTGCTCTCTCACACACTCTGGAATTCCCTCTCTCTCACACACTTTGGGATTCTCTACCACACACACTCAGGGATTCCCTCTCTCTCACACACACTGGGATTCTCTCAAACACAATCTGGGTCTCTCTGGGATTCCCTCTCACATACACAATCTGGGAAACTCACACGCATGCTTTGGGATCCTCTCATTCATACTCTGGGATTCCGACTCTCACACACACTCTCTGGGATTCCCCCTCACGCACACACTCTGGGATTCCCTCTCTCTCTCACACTCGGGGATTCCCTCACTCAAACGGTCTCTGGGATTCCCTCTCACACACACAGTCTGGGACTCTCTGGGATTCCCATTCTTACTCACACTCTGGGATTCGCTAACACACACACTCTGGAACTCTCTGGGATTCCCTCTCTCTCTCACACTCTGGGATTCCCACACACACACACTCTGGGTTTCCTTCTCTCAAACACACTCGGGGATTCCCTCTCTCACACACTCGCTGGGATTCCCTCTCTCAAACACACTCGCTGGGATTCCCTCTCTCAAACACACTCGGGGATTCCCTCTCTCACACACACTCGGGGATTCCCTCTCTCACACACACTCGGGGATTCCCTCTCTCAAACACTCTCTGGGATGGCTCTCTCTCACGCACTATAGGATTGCCTCTCTCACACACACTCTGGGACTCTCTAGGATTCCCTCTCTCACAACATCTGGGATTCCATCTGTCACACACACACTGGGAAACACACACACACACACGCACACACACTGGGATTCTCTCACACTCATTCTGGGATTCCCTCTGTCACACACACTCTGGGACTCTCTGGGATTCCCACTCTCCCACAAAATCTGGGACTCTCTCGGATTCTCTCTCTCTCATACACACTCTTGGAGTCCCTCTATCACAAACTCTCGGGGACTCTCTGGGATTCCCTCTCTCACTCGCACTCTGGGATTCTCGCACACAAACACACGCTGGGATTCCCTCTCTCTCTCGCACTCTGGGATTCTCTCACACACACTCTGGGATTCTCTCACACACACTCTGGGGTTCCCTCTCTCTCACACACTCTGGGACTCTCTGGGATTCCTTCTCTCCCACACACTCGGGGACTCCCTCTTACATACTCTGGGGCTCTCTGGGATTGGCTCTCCCTCTCAAATGCTCTGGGGCGCGCTGGGATTGGCTCTCTATCTTACGCTCTCGGGCGCGCTGGGACTCCCATGCTCTCACGCGCGCGGGGACTCTCTCAGATTCTCTCTCTCTCACATACACTCTTGGATTCCATCTATCACACACTCTCTGGGACTCCCTCTCACACACACACACACCCTGGGCCTCCCTCTCACACACACACTCTCTGGGATTCTCTGGGATGCCCTCTCTCACACACTCTCTGGGATGGCTCTCTCTCACGCACTCTAGGATTGCCTCTCTCACACACACTCTGGGACTCTCTAGGATTCCCTCTCTCACAACATCTGGGATTCCATCTGTCACACACACTCTGGGAAACACACACACACACACTGGGATTCTCTCACACTCACTCTGGGATTCCCTCTCTCACACACACCCTGGGACTCTGGGATTCCCTCTCTCACACACAATCTGGGACTCTCTCAGATTCTCTCTCTCTCATACACACTCTTGGAGTCCCTCTATCACAAACACTCGGGGACTCTCTGGGATTCCCGCACACAAACACACTCTGGGATTCCCTCTCTCTCTCACTCTGGGATTCTCTCACACACACTCTGGGATTCCATCTCTCTCACACACTCTGGGATTCTCTGATACACACTCTGGGACTCTCTGGGATTCCTTCTCTCCTACACACTCGGGGACTCCCTCTCACATACTCTGGGACTCCCAGGGATGCCCTCTCTCACACACATTCTGGGATTGGCTCTCTGGGATTCCCTCTCTCACACACACGCTGGGATTCTCTCACACACAACCTGGAACTCTCTGGAATTCCCTCTCTCACACACACTCTGGAATTCCCTCTCTCACACACACTCTGGGATTCCCACTCTGGGACACTCTCACACACACTCTGGGATTCCCTCACACACAATCTGCGATTCCCTATCTCTCACACAGGGACTCGCTGGAATTCCCTCTCCCACCCACAATCTGGGATTCCCTCTCTCAGACACCCTCTGGGATTCCCACTCTCACACACACTCTGGGATACTGTCTCTCACCATCACTCTGGGACTCTCTGGGATCCCCTCTCTCTCTCACACTCTGGGACTCTCTAACACACAGTCTGGGACACTCACAGACACTCTCTGGGATACTGTGATTCTCTTACACACACTGGCACACTCAGGGAATCTCTCTTACATTTGGGATTCCCATACACACCATAGGCTTCTGGAATTCTCTCACTTACTCTGTGAATCTCTCTTACTCACTGTGGGATTTCCTTACACACTCTGGGATGCCCTCTCACACACACTCTGGGATGCCCTCTCTCTCACACACACTCGGGGAAACTCACACACACACTCTGGTATTCTAACTTTCTCTCACACTTTAGGATTCCCACTCTCACACACACTCAGCGACTCTCTGAGATTCCCTTCAGCTCACACACACTCTGGGAAACCCACACACACTCTGGGATTCTCTTTCACACACACACACACACACACTCTGGAATTCCCTCTCTCACATTCTGGGACTCTCTGGGATTCCCTTACACAATCTGGGATGCTAGGACCCTCGTCCAAACACCCTGGGTTTCTCTCACACACTCTGGGAATTCCCTCAAACACTGTGGGATTGCCACTCTTACCCACACTCTGGGACTCTCTGCGATTCCCTCTCTATCACACACACTCGGGGATTCCCTCTCTCACACACACACTCTGGGATTCCCTCTCTCACACACACACTCTGGGATTCCCCCTCTCACACACACACACTCCGGGACACTCTGGGATTCCCTCTCTCACACACACACTCAGGGATTCCCTCTCACAAACACACTCTGGTTTTCTCTCTCTCTCTCTCTCTCACACACACACACAGGGATTCCCTCGCTCTCTCACACGCTGGGATTCTCTCAAACACAATCTGGGTCTCTCTTTGATTCCCTCTCACACACACTCTGGGATGCCCTCTCTCACACACACTCTGGGATGCCCTCTCTCACACACACTCTGGGAAACTCACACACACACTCTGGGATTCTAACTTTCTCTCACACTCAGGGATTCCCTCTCTCACACACACACTCAGGGATTCACCATCACACACGAACTCTGGGATTCTCTCTGACACTCATGGACTCTCTGGGATTCCCCCTCTCTGACACACACTCTGGGACTCTCTGGGCTTCCCTCTCTCTCACACACGCTGGAATAATCTCACACACACACAGGGATTCCCTCTCTCTCACACACGCTGGGATTCTCTCAAACACAATCTGGGATCTCTGGGATGGCCTCTCTCACACACACTCGGGAAAATGTCACACACACTCTGGGATTCTCTCATACACACTCTGGGACTCTCTGGGATTCCCTCTCTCACACACACTTTGGGATTCCGTCTCTCTCACACACTATGGGATTCCCTATCTCACACAATCTGGGATTCTCTCACACACACACTCTGGGATTCCCTCTCTCACACACTATGGGATTCCCTATCTCACACACTCTGGGATTCTCTCCCACACACTCTCTGGGATTTCCTCTCTCACACACACACTCTGGGATTCCCTCTCACATACACACTCTGGGAAACTCGCGCACACACTTTGGGATTCTCATTCATTCGCTGTGATTCCCGCTCTCATACACACTCTGGGATTCCCTCTCTCATACACAGTCTGGGATTCCGACTCTCACACACAGTCTGGGATTCGCTCACGCACACACTCTGGGACGCTCTGGGATTCCCGCTCACATATAATCTGGGATTCCTGCTCTCTCACTCACTCTAACATTCCCTCTCTCTCACACACTTTGGGATTCTCTCACACACACACTCAGGGATTCCCTCTCTCACACACACTCTGGGATTCTCTCAAACACAATCTGGGTCTCCCTGGGATTCCTTCTCTCACACACACTCTCTGGGATTCCCTCTCTCGCACACTCTCTGGGATTCTGCCTCACGCACACACTCTGGGATTCCCTCTCTCTCAAACTTTGGGATTCTCTCACACACACACTCTGGGATTCCTTCTATCCCACACACTCGGGGATTCCCTCACTCAAACGCTCTCTGGGTTTCCCTCTCACACACACAGTCTGGGACTCTCTGGGATTCCCACTCTTATTTACACTCTGGGATTCGCTCACACACACACTCTGGGACTCTCTGGGATTCCCTCTCTCTCTCACACTCTGGGAGTCCTTCTCTCAAACACACTCGCTGGGATTCCCTCTCTCAAACACACTCGCTGGGATTCCCTCTCTCACACACTCGCTGGGATTCCCTCTCTCACACATACACTGGGATGGCTATCTCTCACGCAAACTAGGATTGCCTCGCTCACACACACTCTGGGACTCTCTAGGATTCCCTCTCTCACAACATCTGGGATTCCATCTGTCACACACACTGGGAAACACACACACACACACACACACACAGACACACACTGGGATTCTCTCACACTCACTCTGGGATTCCCTCTATCACAAACTCTCGGGGACTCTCTGGGATTCCCTCTCTCACTCACACTCTGGGATTCTCGCACACAAACACACTCTGGGATTCCCTCTCTCTCACACACTCTGGGATTCTCTGATACACACTCTGGGACTCTCTGGGATTCCTTCTCTCCCACACACTCGGGGACTCCCTCTCACATACTCTGGGACTCCCAGGGATGCCCTCTCTCACACACACTCTGGGATTGGCTCTCTGGGATTCCCTCTCTCACACACACTCTAGGATTCTCTCACACACACTCTGGGACTCTCTGGGATTCCCAGTCTGACACACACGCTGGGATTCCCACTCTCAACACTCACTCTGGCATTCCCTCTCACATACTCACTCTGGGAAACTCTCACACACACTCTGGGATTCTCTAGGATTCCCTCTCTCACACACATCTGGGATTCCCTCTGTCACACACACTCTGGGAAACACACACACACACACACACACACACACAGGGATTCCCTCTCTCACACACACTCTGGGACTCTCTCGGATTCTCTCTCTCTCACACACACTCTTGGATTCCCTCTATCACACACTCTCGGGGACTCTCTGGGATTCCCTCTCACACATGCACACACTCTGAGATTCTCGCACACAAACACACTCTGGGATTCCCTCTCTCTCACATACTCTGGGATTCTCTGATACACACTCTGGGACTCTCTGGGATTCCTTCTCTCCCACACACTCGGGGACTCCCTCTCACATACTCTGGGGCTCTCTGGGATTGGCTCTCCCTCTCACATGCTCTGGGGCGCGCTGGTATTGGCTCTCTCTCTTACACTCTCTGGTGCGCTGGGACTCCCACGCTCTCACGCGTGCGGGGACTCTCTCGGATTCTCTCTCTCTCACATACACTCTTGGATTCCCTCTATCACACACTCTCTGGGACTCCCTCTCACACACACACTCTGGGATTCTCTCTCTCATAAACACTCTGTGCAACTCGCACACACTCTGGGATTCGACTCTCACACACACACTCTGGGACTCTCTGGGATTCCATCTCTCTCACACACGAGTGGGTTGGGGGGAACGGGGTTGGGGGGTACGGGGTTGGAGGGGAACGGGTTTGCACGGGCTTGGGGGTACGGGGTTGGGGGGAACGGGGTTGCACGGGGTTGGGGGGGGACGGGGTTGCACGGGGTTGGGGGGACGGGGTTGCACGGGGTTGGGGGGAACGCGGTTGCGGGGGCCACGGGGTTTGGGGGGGAACGGGGTTGCACGGGGTTGGCGGGAACGGGTTTGGGGGGAAACGGGGTTGGGGCGGATGAGGGTTGGTGAACCGCGTTGCACGGGGTTGGGGTGAACCGCGTTACACGGGGTTGGGGGGAACCGCGTTGCACGGGGTTGGGAGGGAACGGGGTTGCACGGGGTTGAGGGGGAACGGGGTTGTGAGTGGAATGGGGTTGGGGGGGGAACGGGTTTGGGGCGTGTTGGGGGGTGACGGGGTTGGGGAGGGACTGGGTTGTGGGGGAACGGTGTTGGGGGACCACGGGGTTGGGGGGACGGGGTTGGGGGGGGCGGGGTTGCACGGGGTTGTGGGGAAACGGGGTTGGGGGGGAAACGGGGTTGGGGGGGAAACGGGGTTGGGGGGGAAACGGGGTTGGGGGGGAAACGGGGTTGGGGGGGAAACGGGGTTGGGGGGGAAACGGGGTTGGGGGGAAACGGGGTTGCACGGGGTTGAGGGGGAACGGGGTTTTGTGGGGAATGGGGTTGGTGGAATGAGTAGGGGGACGGGGTTGGGGGGGACGGGGTTGGGGGTACGGGTGTGGGGGGGACGGGGTTGGGGGGGACGGGGTTGGGGGGGGACGGGGGCGTTACGGGGTTGCACGGGGTTGTGGGGGAACGGGGTTGCACGGGGTTGGGGGGAACGGGGTTGGGGGTTCCACGGGCTGGGGGGGGTGAACGGGGTTGTGGGGGAACGGGGTTGCACGGGGTTGGGGGGAACGGGGTTGCACGGGGTGTGGGGGAACGGGGTTGCACGTGGTGTGGGGGAACGGGGTTGCACGGGGTTGTAGGGGAACGGGGTTGGGGGAGTACGGGGTAGTGGGGGGAACCGGGTTGGGGGGAGTACGGGGTAGTGGGGGGAACTGGGTTGGGGGGAATGGGGTTGGGGGATCGGGGTTTGGGGGGAGCAGGGTTGGGGGTGAGCGGGTTTGGGGGGAGAACGGGTTTGGGGGGAGAACGGGTTTGGGGGGAGAACGGGTTTGGGGGGGAGAACGGGTTTGGGGGGAGAACGGGTTTGGGGGGCCACGGGGTTGGGGGGCCACGGGGTTGGGGGGCCACGGGGTTGGGGGGCCACGGGGTTGGGGGGCCACGGGGTTGGGGGGAATGGGGTTGGGGGTGAAAGGTGTTGGTGGAGGTTTGGGGGGGTCGGGGTTTTGGTGGACGGGTGTGGGGGTACGGATGTGGGGGGGACGGGGTTGGGGGGACGGGGTTGGGTGGGGGGGGAATGGGGTTGCGGGGGGGGAACGGGGTTGCGGGGGGGGGAAACGGGGTTGCGGGGGGGGAAACGGGGTTGCGGGGGGTTGAAACGGGGTTGCGGGGGGGGGGAAACGGGGTTGCGGGGGGGCGAACGGGGTTGCGGGGGGGCGAACGGGGTTGCGGGGGGGGAACGGGGTTGCGGGGGGGGAACGGGGTTGCGGGGGGGGAACGGGGTTGCGGGGGGGGAACGGGGTTGCGGGGGGGGAACGGGGTTGCGGGGGGGGAACGGGGTTGCGGGGGGGGAACGGGGTTGCGGGGGGGGAACGGGGTTGCGGGGGGGACGGGTTTGCGGGGGGGGACGGGGTTGCGGAGGGGGACGGGGTTGCGGAGGGGGACGGGGTTGCGGAGGGGGACGGGGTTGCGGAGGGGGACGGGGTTGCGGAGGGGGACGGGGTTGCGGAGGGGGACGGGGTTGCGGAGGGGGACGGGGTTGCGGAGGGGGACGGGGTTGCGGAGGGGGACGGGGTTGCGGAGGGGGACGGGGTTGCGGAGGGGGACGGGGTTGCGGAGGGGGACGGGGTTGCGGAGGGGGACGGGGTTGCGGAGGGGGACGGGGTTGCGGAGGGGGACGGGGTTGCGGAGGGGGACGGGGTTGCGGAGGGGGACGGGGTTGCGGAGGGGGACGGGGTTGCGGAGGGGGACGGGGTTGCGGAGGGGGACGGGGTTGCGGAGGGGGACGGGGTTGCGGAGGGGGACGGGGTTGCGGAGGGGGACGGGGTTGCGGAGGGGGACGGGGTTGCGGAGGGGGACGGGGTTGCGGAGGGGGACGGGGTTGCGGAGGGGGACGGGGTTGCGGAGGGGGACGGGGTTGCGGAGGGGGACGGGGTTGCGGAGGGGGACGGGGTTGCGGAGGGGGACGGGGTTGCGGAGGGGGACGGGGTTGCGGAGGGGGACGGGGTTGCGGAGGGGGACGGGGTTGCGGAGGGGGACGGGGTTGCGGAGGGGGACGGGGTTGCGGAGGGGGACGGGGTTGCGGAGGGGGACGGGGTTGCGGAGGGGGACGGGGTTGCGGAGGGGGACGGGGTTGCGGAGGGGGACGGGGTTGCGGAGGGGGACGGGGTTGCGGAGGGGGACGGGGTTGCGGAGGGGGACGGGGTTGCGGAGGGGGACGGGGTTGCGGAGGGGGACGGGGTTGCGGAGGGGGACGGGGTTGCGGAGGGGGACGGGGTTGCGGGGGGGACGGGGTTGCGGGGGGGACGGGGTTGGGGGGGGACGGGGTTGGGGGGGGGACGGGGTTGGGGGGAACGGGGTTGGTGGGAACGGGGTTGGGGCGGAACGGGATTGCACGGGGTTGGGGGGGATGATGGTGGGTGAACCGCGTTGCACGGGGTTGGGGGGGGAACGTGGTTGCACGGGGTTGGGGGGATGGGGGTGGGTGAACCGCATTGCACGGGGTTGGGGCGGAACGGGATTACACGGGGTTGGGGGGGAACGGGAATGTGGGGGAACGGGGTTGCACGGGGTTGGGTGTGAACGGGGTTGCGGGTGCCACGGGGTTGCACGGGGTTTGGGGGGGAACGGGTTTGCGGGGGGGACGGGGTTGCGGGGGGGACGGGGTTTTGGGGGGGGGGCGGATTGTGTGGGGGACGGGGTTGCACGGGGTTGGGGGGAATGTGTTTGGGGGGAACGGGGTTGGGGCGGAACGGGGTTGCACAGGGTTGGGGGGGGATGATGGTGGGTGAACTGCGTTGCACGGGGTTGGGGGGGGAACGTGGTTGCACGGGGTTGGGGGGATGGGGGTGGGTGAACCGCGTTGCACGGGGTTGGGGCGCAACGGGATTACACGGGGTTGTGGGGGAACGGGAATGTGGGGGAACGGGGTTGCACAGGGATGGGGGGGAACGGCGTTGAGGGGCACGGGGTTGCACGGGGTTGGGGGGGAACGGGGTTGCGGGGGCCACGGGATTGCACGGGGTTTGGGGGGGAACGGGGTTGCACGGGGTTGGCGGGAATGGGTTTGGGGGGAAACGGGGTTGGGGCGGATGAGGGTGGGTGAACCGCGTTGCACGGGGTTGGGGTGAACCGCGTTGCACGGGGTTGGGGGGAACCGCGTTGCACGGGGTTGGGAGGGAACGGGGTTGCACGGGGTTGGGAGGGAACGGGGTTGCACGGGGTTGGGGTGGAATGGGGTTACGGGGGAACGGGGTTGGGGGGAACGGGGTTGCACGGGGTTGAGGGGGAACGGGGTTTTGGGGGAACGGGGTTGTGAGGGGAACGGGGTTGGGGGGGAACGGGGTTGGGGGGGCGGGGTTGGGGGACCACGGGGTTGGGGGGACGGGGTTGGGGGGGCGGGGTTGCACGGGGTTGGGGGAAGAAACGGGGTTGGGGGAGAAACGGGGTTGGGGGCGGAACGGGATTACACGGGGTTGGGGGGGAAACGGGGTTGGGGGTGAAACGGGGTTGGGGGGGAAACGGGGTTGCACGGGGTTGAGGGGGAACGGGGTTTTGGGGGGAACGCGGTTGGGGAGAATGGGGTTGGTGGAATGGGTTTGGGGGGTTGGGGTGGGACTGGGTTGGGGGACGGGGTTGGGGGGGACGGGGTTGGGGGGGACGGGGTTGTAGGGGAACGGGGTTGCACGGGGTTGGGGGGAACGGGGTTGTGGGAGTACGGGGTAGTGGGGGGAGCGGGGTTGGGGGGGGAAACGGGTTCGGGGGGCCACGGGGTCGGGGGGCCACGGGGTCGGGGGGCCACGGGGTCGGTGTGGAACGGGGTCGGTGTGGAACGGGGTCGGTGTGGAACGGGGTCGGTGTGGAACGGGGTTGGGGGGAACGGGGTTGGGGGTGAAAGGTGTTGGGGGGCGGGTTTGGGGGGGTCGGGGTTTGGGTGGACGGGTGTGGGGGTACGAATGTGGGGGGGGACGGGGTTGGGGGGATGGAGTTGGGTGGGGACGGGGGCGTTACGGAGTTGCACGTGGTTGGGGGTTGCACGGGGTTGGGGGGCAACGGGGTTGCACGGGGTTGGGGCAGAACGGGGTTGCACGGGGTTGGGGGGGATGAGGGTGGGTGAACCGCGTTGCACGGGGTTGGGGGGGAACGTGGTTGCACGGGGTTGGGGGGGAACGGGAATGTGGGGGAACGGGGTTGCACGGGGATGGGGGGGAAACGGGGTTGGGGGAAACGGGGATGGGGGGGCACGGGGTTGGGGGAGAAACGAGGGTTGGGGGGAGAAACGAGGGTTGGGGGGAGAAACGAGGGTTGGGGGGAGAAACGAGGGTTGGGGGGGAGAAACGAGGGTTGGGGGGAGAAACGAGGGTTGGGGGGAGAAACGAGGGTTGGGGGGAGAAACGAGGGTTGGGGGGAGAAACGAGGGTTGGGGGGAGAAACGAGGGTTGGGGGGAGAAACGAGGGTTGGGGGGAGAAACGAGGGTTGGGGGGAGAAACGAGGGTTGGGGGGAGAAACGAGGGTTGGGGGGAGAAACGAGGGTTGGGGGGAGAAACGAGGGTTGGGGGGAGAAACGAGGGTTGGGGGAACGGGGTTGCACGGAGTTGAGGGGGAACGGGGTTTTGGGGGGAACGGGAATGCACGGGGATGGGGGGGAACGGGGTTGGGGGGGCACGGGGTTGCACGAGGTTTGGGGGGAACGGGGTTGCACGGGGTTGGGGGGGAACGGGTTTGGGGGGAACGGGGTTGGGGCGGAACGGGCTTGCACGGGGTTGGGGCGGAACGGGGTTGGGGGGGATGAGGGTGGGTGAACCGCCTTGCACGGGGTTGGGGGGAACGGAGTTGTACGAGGTTGGGGGGGATGGGGGTGGGTGAACCGCCTTGCACGGGGTTGGGAGGGAACGGGGTTGCACGGGGTTGGGGGGAACGGGGTTACAGGGGAACGGGGTTGGGGGAATGGAGTTGTACGAGGTTGGGGGGGATGGGGGTGGGTGAACCGCGTTGCACGGGGTTGGGAGGGAACGGGGTTGCACGGGGTTGGGGGGAACGGGGTTGCACGGGGTTGAGGGGGAACGGGGTTGTGGGGGGAATGCGGTTGGGAGGAATGGGGTTTGGTGGAACGGGGTTGGGGGGGTTTGGGGGGGAACTGGGGTTGGGGGAGAAACGGAGTTGGGGGAGAAACGGGGTTTGGGGGGGTTGGGTGGGAAACGGGGTTGGGGGAGAAACGGGGTTGGGGGGGGGGGTTGGGGGGGAAACGGGGGTGGGGGAGAAACGGGGTTGAGGGGGTTGGGGGGGAAACAGGGTTGGGGGAGAAACGGGGTTGGGGGGTTGGGGGGGAAACGGGGGTGGGGGAGAAACGGGGTTGGGGGGGTTGGGGGGGAAACAGGGTTGGGGGAGAAACGGGGTTGGGGGGGTTGCGGGGGAAACGGGGTTGGGGGGAAACGGGGTTGGGGGAGAAACGGGGTTGGGGGAGAAACGGGGTTGGGGGGGTTGGGGGGGAAACGGGGTTGGGGGGGCTGCGGGGGGGGAACGGGGCTGCGGGGGGGGACGGGGCTGCGGGGGGGGACGGGGCTGCGGGGGGGGGACGGGGCTGCGGGGGGGGGGACGGGGCTGCGGGGGGGGGACGGGGCTGCGGGGGGGGGGACGGGGCTGCGGGGGGGGGACGGGGCTGCGGGGGGGGGACGGGGCTGCGGGGGGGGACGGGGCTGCGGGGGGGAACAGGGTTGGGGGTAACTGGGTTGCACGGCGTTGAGGGGGAACTGGGTTGGGGGGAACGGGGCTGCACGGGGTTGGGGGGGAACGGAGTTGTACGGGGTTGGGGGGGATGGGGGTGGATGAACCGCGTTGCACGGGGCTTTGGGGGGAACCAGGTTGCACGGGGTTGGAGGGGATGGGGGTGGGGGTGGGTGAACCGCGTTGCACGGGGTTAGGGGGAACTGAGTTGCACGGGGTTGGTGGGGATGGGGGTGGGTGAACCGCGTTGCACGGGGTTGGGGGGGAACGGAGTTGCACGGGGTTGGAGGGGATGGGGGTGGGGGTGGGTGAACCGCGTTGCATGGGGTTGGGGGAACGGGGTTTCACGGGGTTTGGGGGGGATGGGGGTGGATGAACCGTGTTGCACCGGGTTTTGGGGGGGAACGGAGTTGCACGGCGTTGGAGGGGATGGGGGTGGGGGTGGGTGAACCGCGTTGCACGGGGTTGGGGGGAACGGGGTTGCACGGGGTTTGGGGGGGGAACGGGGTTGCACGGGGTTGGGGGAACGGGGTTGGGGTGAAACGGGGTTACGGGGGAATGGGGTTGGGGGGAACCGGGTTGGGGGGAACGGGGTTGGGGGGGAACGGGGTTGGGGGGGAACGGGGTTGGGGGGGAACGGGGTTGGGGGGGAACGGGGTTGGGGGGGAACGGGGTTGGGGGGGAACGGGGTTGCACAGGGGTGAGTGTGAACGGGGTTTTGGGGGGGAACAGGGTTGTGGGGGGAAACGGGGTTGGGAGGGGAACGGGGTTGGGAGGGGAACGGGGTTGGGAGGGGAACGGGGTTGGGAGGGGAACGGGGTTGGGAGGGGAACGGGGTTGGGAGGGGAACGGGGTTGGGAGGGGAACGGGGTTGGGAGGGGAACGGGGTTGGGAGGGGAACGGGGTTGGGAGGGGAACGGGGTTGGGAGGGGAACGGGGTTGGGAGGGGAACGGGGTTGGGAGGGGAACGGGGTTGGGAGGGGAACGGGGTTGGGAGGGGAACGGGGTTGGGAGGGGAACGGGGTTGGGAGGGGAACGGGGTTGGGGGGGAACGGGTTTGGGTGGGAACGGGTTTGGGGGGGAATGGGGTTGCACGGGGTTGGGGAGGAATGTGGTTGGGGGAACGGGGTTGCACGGGGTTGGGGGGCATGTGGTTGGGGTTTTCACGGGGTTGGGGGGGAACGGGGTTGGGGGAACGGGGTTGGGGGGAAAGCGGTTGTGGGGAAAGGGGTTGGGGGGAACGGGGTTGGGAGGAACGGGGTTGGGAGGAACGGGGTTGGGAGGGAACGGGGGGTTGCACGGGGTTTGGGGCGAACGGGGTTGCACGGGCTTTGGGGCGAACGGGGTTGCACGGGGTT
The DNA here is from genome assembly GCF_047496795.1 of Chiloscyllium punctatum. Classification (NCBI taxonomy): domain Eukaryota; kingdom Metazoa; phylum Chordata; class Chondrichthyes; order Orectolobiformes; family Hemiscylliidae; genus Chiloscyllium; species Chiloscyllium punctatum. The sequence continues at coordinate 38,304,028 of NC_092788.1, forward strand.
GGGGGGGGACGGGGTCGTGGGGGGGACGGGGTCGTGGGGGGGACGGGGTCGTGGGGGGGACGGGGTCGTGGGGGGGACGGGGTCGTGGGGGGGACGGGGTTGCACGGGGTTGGGGAGGAATGGGGTTGGGGGAACGGGGTTGCACGGGGTTGGGGGGAATGTGGTTGGGGTTTTCACGGGGTTGGGGGGAACGGGGGTTGCACGGGGTTTGGGGCGAACGGGGTCGTGGGGGGGACGGGGTCTGGGGGGGACGGGGTCGTGGGGGGGACGGGGTCGTGGGGGGGACGGGGTCGTGGGGGGGACGGGGTCGTGGGGGGGACGGGGTCGTGGGGGGGACGGGGTCGTGGGGGGGACGGGGTCGTGGGGGGGACGGGGTCGTGGGGGGGACGGGGTCGTGGGGGGGACGGGGTCGTGGGGGGGAACGGGGTTGCACGGGGTTGGGGGTGAAAGGTGTTGGGGGGGAACGTGGTTGGTGGGGGAACGTGGTTGGGGGGGAACGTGGTTGGGGGGGAACGTGGTTGGGGGGGGAACGTGGTTGGGGGGGGAACGTGGTTGGGGGGGGAACGAGGTTGGGGGGGGAACGAGGTTGGGGGGGGAACGAGGTTGGGGGGGAACGAGGTTGGGGGGGAAACGTGGTTGGGGGGGGAACGTGGTTGGGGGGGGAACGTGGTTGGGGGGGGAACGTGGTTGGGGGGGAACGGGGTTGGGGGGGGAACGGGGTTGGGGGGGAGCGGGGTTGGGGGGGAACGGGGTTGGGGGGGAACGGGTTTACACGGGGTTGGGGGGGAACAGGGTTGGGGAGGGAACAGGGTTGTTGGGGGGGAACGTGGTTGGGGGGGAACGTGGTTGGGGGGAACGTGGTTGGGGGGAACGTGGTTGGGGGGAACGTGGTTGGGGGGGAACGTGGTTGGGGGGGAACGTGGTTGGGGGGAACGTGGTTGGGGGGAACGTGGTTGGGGGGAACGTGGTTGGGGGGAACGTGGTTGGGGGGAACGTGGTTGGGGGGGGAACGTGGTTGGGGGGGGAACGTGGTTGGGGGGGAACGTGGTTGGGGGGGAACGTGGTTGGGGGGGAACGTGGTTGGGGGGGAACGTGGTTGGGGGGGAACGTGGTTGGGGGGAATGGGGTTACACGCGGTTGGGGGGAACAGGGTTGGGGAGGGAACGGGGTTGGGGGGGAACGGGGTTGGCGGGGAACGGGGTTGGGGGGGAACGGGGTTGGGGGGGAACGGGGTTGGGGGGGAACGGGGTTGGGGGGGAAACGGGGTTGGGGGGGAAACGGGGTTGGGGGGGAAACGGGGTTGGGGGGGAAACGGGGTTGGGGGGGAAACGGGGTTGGGGGGGAACGGGGTTGGGGGGGAACGGGGTTGGGGGGGAACGGGGTTGGGGGGGGAACGGGGTTGCATGTCGTTGGTGTGGAACGGGGTTGCACGGGGTTGGGGGAACGGGTTTGCATGGGGTTGAGGCGGTAACGGGGTTGTACGGGGTTGGAGGGGATGGGGGTCGGTGAACCGCGTTGCACGGGTATGGAGGGCAACCGCCTTGCACGGGGTTGGGGGGATGGGGGTGGGTGAACCGCGTTGCACGGGGTTGGGGGGCAACCGCGTTGCACGGGGTTGGGGGGCAACCGCGTTGCACGGGGTAGGGGGGCAACCGCGTTGCACGGGGTAGGGGGGCAACCGCGTTGCACGGGGTTGGGGGGGAACCGCGTTGCACGGGGTTGGGGGGGAACCGCGTTGCACGGGGTTGGGGGGGGAACCGCGTTGCACGGGGTTGGGGGGGAACCGCGTTGCACGGGGTTGGGGGGCACCCGCGTTGCACGGGGTTGGCGGGCAACCGCGTTGCACGGGGTTGGGGGGCACCCGCGTTGCACGGGGTTGGGGGGGCAACAGCGTTGCACGGGGTTGGGGGGGCAACCGCGTTGCACGGGGTTGGGGGGGAACCGCGTTGCACGGGGTTGGGGGGGAACCGCGTTGCACGGGGTTGGGGGGGAACCGCGTTGCACGGGGTTGGGGGGAACCGCGTTGCACGGGGTTGGGGGGAACCGCGTTGCACGGGGTTGGGGGGGAACCGCGTTGCACGGGGTTGGGGCGGAACCGCGTTGCACGGGGTTGGGGCGGAACCGCGTTGCACGGGGTTGGGGCGGAACCGCGTTGCACGGGGTTGGGGCGGAACCGCGTTGCACGGGGTTGGGGCGGAACCGCGTTGCACGGGGTTGGGGCGGAACCGCGTTGCACGGGGTTGGGGCGGAACCGCGTTGCACGGGGTTGGGGGGGAACCGCGTTGCACGGGGTTGGGGCGGAACCGCGTTGCACGGGGTTGGGGCGGAACCGCGTTGCACGGGGTTGGGGCGGAACCGCGTTGCACGGGGTTGGGGCGGAACCGCGTTGCACGGGGTTGGGGCGGAACCGCGTTGCACGGGGTTGGGGCGGAACCGCGTTGCACGGGGTTGGGGCGGAACCGCGTTGCACGGGGTTGGGGCGGAACCGCGTTGCACGGGGTTGGGGCGGAACCGCGTTGCACGGGGTTGGGGGGAAACCGCGTTGCACGGGGTTGGGGGGAAACCGCGTTGCACGGGGTTGGGGGGGAACCGCGTTGCATGGGGTTGGGGCGGAACCGCGTTGCACGGGATTGGGGGGAAACCGCGTTGCACGGGGTTGGGGGGGAACCGCGTTGCACGGGGTTGGGGGGGAACCGCGTTGCATGGGTTGGGGTGAACCGCGTTGCACGGGGTTGGGGGAATGGCGTTGCATGGGGTTGGGGGACGGCATTGGTGGGGATGCCATTGCATGGGGTTGGGGGGACGGCGTTGCATGGGGTGTGGGGGAACTGTGTTGAACGGGGTTGGGGGAACAGCATTGGGGGGAACTGCGTTGGACGGGGTTAATGGGAACGGCGTTGCACAGGGTTGGGGGGGGATCAGCATTGCACGGGGTTGGGGGAACGGTGTTGAACGGGGTTGGGGGAATGCGGTCGGAGGGTTGGCATTGCATGGGATTGGGGGGAATGTGGTTGCACAGGGTTGGGGGAACGGCATTGCACGGGGTTGGGGGGAATGGTGTTGCACGGGTTTGGGGGGAATGGCATTGGGGGAACAGCGTTGGAGAGGGTTGACGGGAACAGCATTGCACACAGTTGGGGGCAACAGTGTTGCACAGGGTTGGTGGGACGGGGTTGTGGCGAACGGCGTTGCACAGGGTTGTGGGAATGGGATTGGGGGAACGGCGTTGGGGGAATGGCGTTGCACGGGGTTGGGCAGGGATGGGGCTGCATGGGGATGGGCGGGGGACGTCGTTGCACAGGGTTGGGGGTAGGGCGTTGTGGGGGCGGGTTTGGGGGGGACGGTGTCAGATGTGGTTGATGGGAGCACCGTTGGACGCGGTTGGGGGTGGGTGGGGGGACAGGAGCTCCCTGTAAATTGATGTACATCCCACCCAACCCATGAGAGCCCCTGTACACATTGACACATTCCGCCCACCTCACCCCCCCACCTCGGATTCCTCTGGTGTATTAAGCCGTTCCTGAAAGTTTGTTTAAACATCCCCACAACCACGCTAAATCAGCTTATCTCAAGCTCCCACTCACAATGAAAGCTATAGTCCCCTCCACAAATGGGTAAAATGAACAATCCAAATGATACCCTTACATTCCCTACATCAAAGCAGCGACTACTCTTCAAGCTGACAATCTGGGCCTCCAATCAATCTCTCTGTTCTCGGAATTCACTGAGCAAATATTAAAGAAATATCCATTATGAACCTGACTGACCACCTTTCAGGGATTCCCCCTGAGGGAGAATGTGCATTGTGGGTATCTCCTGAATTGTCCCAATGGCTGGAAGTGTTTCTCCATCGAGATCCTCTGGTTCAGAGTCCAGAAACTGGGGTGTGCGGAAGGACAGGACTGTGTGAACTAGTGTATACCACATCTGACTGTGTCAGTCACAAAAATAAATCTCTCGGTTTGAGTCCTGTCATGGTCAGTGTGGATCAGTAATGGACGTCTGATTCCCTGTCTGGGAGAAAATATTCCTGTTTTGCAAGATCAACATTTTAAATTGAATATTCCCACGTATCAGAACTACCTCCAGAGTCAGCGATGAACAACGGACCTTAATTTACACCCAGACATCAATGAGACATAGAAAAATAGTCCTTGCTCTTTCAATAGCATAATCACAGCGCCACAGTCAAGCAAATGAGGGGATTGTTTCTCCCAAAAAAAACTTTAGCAACACAGACAGAACGATACCATTTAGGCCCAGGAGCCTGACTGCAGCTTAATAACATTTTTTGTTCTGATTAAAAGTTTGTAGGCAGCACGGTGGCACAGTGGTTAGCACTGCTGCCTCTCAGCGCCAGAGACCCGGGTTCATTTCCCGCCTCAGGCGACTGACTGGGTGGAGTTTGCACATTTTCCCTGTGTCTGCATGGATTTTCTCCGGGTGCTCAGGTTTCTTCCCACAGTCACAAAGATGGGCAGGTTAGCTGAATTGGCTGTAGTGTTAGATGTAGGAGAATGGGTCTGGGTGGGTTGCGCTTCGACGGGTCGGTGTGGACTTGTTGAGCCGAAGGGCCTGTTTCTATACTGTAAATAATCTAATCTAATCAAATGGAAAACATTAACTCTGCTTCTCTCTCTCTACTTTACCTGCCAGTCTGTTTCAAATTTCCAGCAGCCACAGCATTTGTGTTCATTTTAGTAGCATCATCGTTAACTTTTCAGAACTCACCCAGTTTCTGCAACATCTTTTGATCCACTTTGTATTGCAAACATTGCAAATTATTCTCTGGAATGTAGTCAGTGATTCCGTTCTTGAAGTGGAAATGATCACAGATTCCCGGGTGTTTGAGTGAAGTCATTTCTCCTTATCTCAGTCACTCAGGCTGCTCTCCATTTCGGAGACTGTGACCCATTGTTCTAGATTCCTATCAGCAGAGACAGCTGCCAACATCAATCCTGCCAATCTCTTTGGTCATAATATCCAGTTCAATGAAAACAGCTCTTATCACATGCAGTACAGGATCTCTGAATCTCACCCACTTAGTCAACAATCTCCAGAATCAGGAATAAGCCGGTGCCCCTCTGTTACAAACACTCTGATGGCAATGTGTGCTTCCTTCAGTGAGGAAAACAAATTTGCAACCATCTGTGTCCGTCTGTCTGCCTGAGGTTCCAATAAGTGCATTGATGGAAATCACACTGGAAAACCAAATCCCTTTCCAGGTGTTCAAATCACTTCATGCAGAATTTACAGACAAAGGAAATCTGAGTTATCGGGAGCATAATCTTATTAGTGACAGTCTGTTGCACACAGCAACATGATCTTCTCACAAACACAAGCCATTGTTCTATGTTGAAATTGAAATGTGAAGCCAAAAAGGTCATGTAAACAATCTGCTGCTTGTCACTTTAATAAATGAACTTGCTGATAAGATAATGCCCAAAGTGTTATAAAGTTGAAGGTGTGTACTGTACCTTTAAGAGGGAGAGAACACTCTTCTGAACTGAGAGCTTATAACTACCTGTGTACCGTATATGACTGGCCAGCAATCCCAGAGTGTACTGGGAAAGCAAACAAATGTAACATTTGGCTGTGAAATATAGACCGGAGTTGGTTGCTGTTTTGACAATAATTCAAATTTAATCTATCAGTTTAAATTATACCCCAAGATTCCAAAACCCAATTGAATTTGTATTTATTGTTTTGCCAGCATCAAGCCAATGAGATGATCTGTTGGGAGCATATAAAGTGCAGACCTTTTAAAAATTGGTCAGAGAGTAACTGCTGTCTGGGAGAGTTAACATCTTGCTCGCCAAGAAATTAGGAAAGTCTCTCAATCAAAGGGTACCTTTTCATGTGAAACATACTCAGAATAAAAGAAGACAACGGCCCAGGGAGATCCTCATACAGACGAAGAAAGACACAAAAGACAAGAGGCGCTATGTACTTTTGAAATTAAGTTGATGTAATTTTAATAAGTGTCTTATTGAAATAACATATTGTTATATAGCTGGAGGCAGATAATAAACAGTGAAGAGAAAGAGGGAGCTTAGATTTATGATTAGTTGTTTAATATTCACTTTTCAAGTTAAAAATAATTTGATGCTATTTTCTTTAAATAGTGGAATTTGTGAGTTTTCTGTCACTCAGACTTTAACAGATTACGTGGTGAGGTGAACTTTTCTGGGTGTTTGGTTTAATTAACAGAGGGGTTCACCGTCATATTGTAACAAAAGAAACACAACAAAGTACAGCACAGGAACGGGCCCTTCAGCCCGTAATGTTATGCTGAATGTGACACCAAATTAAACTCATCCTTTCTGCCTATCTTTGTTCCACATCCTTGCATATCCACATGCTTACCCAAAAATCCCTTCAACACCCCGTCTCATATCTGCCTCCTATACCATCCCTGGCAGCATGTTCCAGATTCCTACCACTCTCTGAGGAAAACATATTAGCCCTCACATCTCCTTTGAGCTCTCCCTCTTTCACCTTAAATGCATGTTCCGTAGTAAAGATATTTCAGCTCTGGGTAGAACATTTTGACCGTTAACCCTGTGCATCTCATGACGCTGCGCTGACTGTCCCCAATTAGGCCATTCTTTCCCAAATGCACATAAATCCTATCCATAAGAATTCTGTCCAAAGCTTCCCAACCACTGAGATGAGACTCACCAGGCTATAATTTCCTGGATTGTCCCTATTTCCCTTCTTGAAGAGAGGAACACCAGTCCTCTACGACCTTTCCAGTGGCTAGCGAGGACTCAAAAATCTTGGCCAGGGCCCCAAAAATCTCCTGTCTTGCCTCTCTCAATAACCTGGGGTAGCTACCATCGGGCCCTCGGGATTAATCCACTTTAATGCTCTTCAAGAAATCCAACGCTTTTTTCTCGACCTCAAAATTGCCCGAGCACATTAGCCTGCTCCACACAAATCTCAGTATCCTCTATATCCTTTTCCTGGGTGAATGCCGATACAAAGTAATTATTTAGGATCTCGCCCACTTCCAGTGACTTCAAGCACAAGTTCCTTCCTTTAGACTTGACTGGCCTGACCTTCTTCCTAGTTCTGTGGAAGCTGTGGAAAGGGTTCAGAGGAGATTTACTGGGATATGGCCTGGTATGAAAGGAAGGTCTTACAAGGAAAGGCTGAGGGAATGGAGGCTGTTTTAGTTGGAGAGAAGGTGGTCGAGAGGTGACTTAATTGAGATGTATAAGATAATCAGAGGGTTAGATCGGGTAGCTATCTTTTCCGCGAATGGTGAAGGCTAACATGAGAGGACACAGCTTTAAACTGAGGGGGGATAGATTAAGGACAGATATTAGGGGTACTGTCTTCACTCAGAGAGCAGTAGGCACGTGGAACGCCTGCCTGCAACAGTAGTAGAATCGCCGATGCAAAGGGCATTTAAATGGGCATTGGACATCCATATGGGTAATATTGGAAGGGTGTCGGTTAGATAGGCATCAGATTATTTTCACAGGTCGGTCCCACACTGAGGGGCCAAAAGGCCTGGACTGTGCTGTAATGATCCATGTTCATATCCTCTTGTGGGTAATTATCTCCAGACCGATTTGGGATTCACTTTAACCCTACTTGTGAAGGGCATGGCTCCTCCTTGCTCTGCTCATTCCCTGTTTGGGTTCCTTTGAGCTTTTGTTTTGCACATTTCTCGCATGCGATGCCAATTCTAGCTTCCCAAAATTTGCATAGGTTTGTTTATTTCTCCCTTCTGACTAAATTCCCAGCCTCCCTCGTTATCCAAGGCGCCCTTACATTGCCAACCTTGTTTCTCCTCCCTCCTGAAACATGCTGGTCATGAACTCCGATCAGAAAGTCTTTAATTAACTCCCACGTTCCCAATGTGGCATTGTCTGATGACAGCTGCTCCCAGTTAACACTGCCTAGCTCCTGTCTAATACTGCCATCATTTTCAATCCCATAATTTAGAAAAATCCCTCAGGGTCCTGTCCGTATCCTTATTCGTAGCTACCTTAAAAAAACTTAAGTTGTGATCACTGTTTCCAAAATGGTCTCCCTCTAAAAGGTCAGTCACCTGGCCCGGCTCATTCTGAAACAATGAAACCCTGAAGTGTTTAGCAGCCAGTTCTGTGCTTCTCCCAACCAAATTTCTGGAATGGCCACAATATCGGATCGGAGTTTATCTACCTTAGCTACGTTGCTCCTTGTGTTGAAATTAACACACTTCAGCCCATTCGTACTATGGTGTTCATTTCTCTGTATTCCTTTTCTGATTGACTCGTTTACATCTTCCTTCCTTCCTTCCTCATCCCCAGCCCCCCAACGTGCTGCCCTGCTACTGTGGTTCTCATGCCCTTGCCATTCTAGTTTAAACCATCACATGTAGCTGGAGTGAGTCTCCCTGTGAGGATATCGGTTCCCCTCTAGTTCAGGTCACCCCTGCTCCAGAAGAGGTTCCAATGATCCAAGATCCTGAAACACCCACTGTACCAGCTCTTCAGCCATGCATTCATCTCTGCTATCTTTCAATTCCTTATCTCACAAGCACATGGGACTGGTGGTAACGCAGTGATTACTACCCTTAAGGTCCTGCTTTTCAGTCGTTCCCTACTTCCTGTGCTTACTGCTCAGGATCTCATCCCTCTTTCTACCCGTGTCGTTGGTAGCAATGTGCACCATGACCTCTGGCCTCCCATTCTCCCAATTCAGAATTTCATGCAAATGCTCAGAAATGTCCTTGACCCAGGCACCAGGGATACAACACCCCATCCTGGAGTCTCGGACGCAGCTACAGTAACACCTGTCTATGCCCCCAACTAGCGGCTCTCCTCCTATTTTCGCTCCCTTGGATTTTGCCCGACCTTGTTCTACAGCAGAGTCAGTTATAGAGTCATAGAGTCCTACAGCACAGAGAGAGGCCCTAGGAGCCAGACTGATCCCTGGCAACCATAATGTCCATCCATGGCAACCCCATTTCCCTGCCCATGCCCCATATCCTTCTAATCCTTTCCTACCCATGTATTTGTCCAAATGCCTTTTAGATGTTGTTAATGTACCTGCCTCAGCCACCTCCACTGACAGCTCATTCCGTATGAGAATCAGCATCTGTGTAAAAAAGTTGCTACTAACGTTCCCTTTTATTCTTTTCCCTCTAACCTTAAACTGCTGCCCTCTCGTCCTCAATTCTTCAACCCTGGGAAAAAGACTGAATGCATTCACCCTATCCATGCTTCTCATGATCATATACATTTCTATAAGATCGCCCTTATGTCTCCTATGCTCTGAAGAAAAATATTCCAGCTTGTCCAACCTCTCCCGATAACTCAGGCCATTGAGTTGTGGTGTTATAGACCTGGCTACCGCTGTGCTACTCCCCTGAGAAGCTATCTCCAACAATACACCAGCTCTCTCTTCTTAAACATCCGCATCCAACCCCATCTTTATCCCCTGTATGATCCTCAGTGTGTCCTGCTGTTGCTCCAACCCGACCACGCGGACACCCACCTACCTGATGGAACCTGGATGTTTGGACTGGACAAGATCAGGGGTGTATTTAAACACAATGAATGGAATTCTGAAATAACATTTGTACTGAATGTAATGTAGAGCAGCGTGAAATGGAGGTGGATGACCTACGTGACTCGCTGTAAGGACACAGACAGTAGAATCTGAGGTGATCATGAATATATGGAGGTAGAATGTGGGAGACAAGCTGGGACTGTGTTGGGTAGTCATGGTCAGAGGGAACAAATGCTGGATGGAGGGTTTCAGCAGCTGATGGACTGACACTGAGGTGAGCTATCGGAAACTGAGCAAGTGACCACCATCTAATAGGACAGAGAAACTGATCCATCAGCCTGAAACTGACTGACCATGTGGCTGTCAGTGACTCCAACACAAGGGAATGGAAACAATGCTCAGAGCCTGTTTCTGTAACATTCAACACAACCAGGAATTGGAAAGTGAATAATGAGCTGAAAACAAGGCCACTGCTCTGTTAGAGTCAAAATCATTCAATGTTCAGTCACTGAATATTCTAACCTGCAGAAAGGAATTTCCCAGAATCACAGCAGAAGGAGAAAACAAGCTTGGCAGAGACAGAATGAAGCCACCGCCTGCATCAAAACAGCTCAGACCAAAGAGGCTGAATTCTCATCCAACTGACAAGCAATACAGATACTGTCAGAGTTACAGATCGAGTTCAGAATTATTCAGGAAACAGACTTACCAGATACACTGGTCGGTGGGGTGTGCCAAAGATCCATGAAGTAGCTTTGTGATGTGCCGTTTTTTCGGTGAGAAATGATTCTTTGTTTTCGCTAAGAAGAGCGGACGTGTAGTTCACTGATCACTAGATTTACAGACAAAGGAAACCTGATCAAGGACTCACAGGTCAATTACACTGTTAGTGACAGTCCATCGCACACAACAACAGCCTGTTACACAGAGAACAGAACAGATTCTAGTTTAACAGAGACACTCTCACAATGAACATCTGCTGCTTTAATAAAAATGTTACCTGTTTGAAGAAAAGGAACATATCACCGATACAGCGAGACTTTTAAACTGCCCAATGTAACTGCGGAGATTTTAACCAATTCAGTGATCACTTTTTCTATGTACTTTGAAGCTATTTTGAGCAGGGTATGTATCGTGGGTCGGTGTGGACTTGCTGGACCAAGGGAAGGGATTCTATTCAATAAAATTGTCAACCTGTCCCACAGCAGGATGGGTAAGGCCCGAGGGGACTCTGTACCGGACAGGGGTTGTGTCCCACAGCAGGATGGGTAAGGCCCGAGGGGACTCTGTACCGGACAGGGGTTGTGTCCCACAGCAGGATGGGTAAGGCCCGAGGGGACTCTGTACCGGACAGGGGTTGTGTCCCACAGCAGGATGGGTAAGGCACGAGGGGACTCTGTACCGGACAGGGGTTGTGTCCCACAGCAGGATGGGTAAGGCCCAAGGGGACTCTGTACCGGGGAGGGGTTGTGTCCCACAGCAGGATGGGTAAGGCCCGAGGGGTCTCTGTACCGGACAGGGGTTGTGTCCCACAGCAGGATGGGCAAGGCCCGAGGGGACTCTGTACCGGACAGGGGTTGTGTCCCTCAGCAGGATGGGTAAGGCCCAAGGGTACTCTGTACCGGGGAGGGGTTGTGTCCCACAGCAGGATGGGTAAGGCCCGAGGGGTCTCTGTACCGGACAGGGGTTGTGTCCCACAGCAGGATGGGTAAGGCCCGAGGGGACTCTGTACCGGGAAATGGTCATGTCCCACAGCAGGATGGGCAAGGCCTTGGACAAGTCACAACCCGGGATGGGTAATGTCCGAGGGAAATCTGTGCCGGGGAGGCATTGTGTCCCACGTTAGGGTGGGTGAGGCCAGACGGGAATCTGTACAGGGGAGCGTGTCCCCCACAGCAGGATTGGTAAGGTCCGAGGGGAGTCTGTACTGGGGACTGGTTGTGTCCCACAGCAGGATAGGTAAGGCCCCAGGGGAGATTGCACCAGGGAGGGGTTGTGTCCCACAGCAGAATGGGTAAGACCTGAGGGGAGTCCAACCCGTAGAGGGGTTGTGTCTCACAGCAGGATGGGTAAGGCTTGAGGGGAGTCTGTACCGAGGAGTGGCTGTGTCCCGCAGCAGGATGGGTAAGACCCAAGGGGGGTCTGTACTGGGGAGGGGTTGTGTCCCATGGCAGGATGGTTAAGGCCTGAGGGGAGTCTGTACTGGGGAGGGGATGTGTCCCATGGCAGGATGGTTAAGGCCCGAGGGGAGTCTGTACCGGGGAGGGGTTGTGTCCCATAGCAGGATGGGTCAGGCCCGAGGGGAGTCTGTACCGGGGAGGGATTGTGTCCCACAGCAGGATGGGTAAGGCCCAAGGGGACTCTGTACACATGTGGTTGTGTCCCTCAGCAGGATGGGTAAGGGGTCTGTGTCCCACAGCAGGATTGGTAAGGTCTGAGGTGAGTTGTACCGTGGAGGGGTTGTATCCCATGCAGGATGGGTAAGGCCCGAGGGCAGATTGCACCAGGGAGGGGTTGTACCCCACAGCAGGATGGTTAAGGCCAGTCAAGAGTCTGTACCAGGGAGAGGTTGTGCCTCACAGCAGGAAGGGTGAGGCCCAAGGGTACTCTGTACCAGGGAGGGTATGCGACCCAAAGCAGGACAGGTAAGGCTCAAGGGTAGACTGTACCGGGGAGGGGTTGTATCCCCCAGCCAGACGGTTAAGGCCCGAGAGGAGTCTGTACCTCAGAGGGGATGTGTCCCACAACAGAATGGGCAAGGCCCGAGGGGAGTCTGGACCGGGGAGGGGTTCGGACCCACAGCAGGATGGGTAAGGCTCGAGGGGAATCTGTACTGAGGAGGGGTTGTGTCCCACAGCAGGGTGGGTAATGTCCGAGGGGAGTCTATGTTGGGGAGGGGTTGTGTCCCACAGCAGAATGGGTAAGGCCTGAGGAGTGACTGAGAGCAAAGATTTACTTAGGGAGCTGAGGGGCAACATTTTCCACAAAGGACGGTTCATACACGGAATGGACTGCCAGTGGCGCATGGGAGAAACAAGAACAATTACAACATGGAAAAGACATTTGGGCAGGAACATGGAGGGGAGAAGGTTTGAAGGGCCATGGGCCAAACGCAGGGAAATGCAACTCATTCAGTTCTGGAAACCTGGTCAGCATTGATGACTTCAGCCAGAGAGTCATGCAGCACAGAAACAGACCCTAAGTCTTGGGTTATTGGGGGAGTGGACTATCGTGACAAGGCATGTTGTAAGACTGAAGTAAGTTAGAGAGATATGGATAGTCGTCTGGACTGGAGCAGGTTTCAAATGTGTGAAGTGATTGGTGAGAGGGGAGGAAAGTACAGAGATAGGAAATGTTTTTGGCATTAGAATGATTGAAGACACTGATCCACAAGACAAGCCATAGATACAGTGTGGGAGAGGGAACACAGAATGGAACATTCCCAGACAGCATTCCCACCCTCTCGTGGAAGGCCTGCTTTCCCCTCTTTTGTACTGATGCTCACTAAGACTGTACAGGCTTGGATTGATAACTGTGACACTCCCGATGTTGTCTTAGTACAAGAAAACTTGCAGTAAAGGCGGTGACTGAACCTGGGGTGTGTCTGTACTGTGCTCCCCCTCCAGCACTATAGCTATGTCATGTCCTGTTAGCTGATGTTTGGAGCCCTCTCATTGCTCTCTGTTCTGTGCACTGAGTGTGATCTTACCTCACTGCAGGATTTACTGAAGGCTCCAGATCTCCCTGCCCTGTGTCTCTCTGGCTGACAAACCATCTTCAATGAGAGATGGATGAGACACCCAGCAGCTGGTAAATCTATTAGGTCAGGAACTTCCTGAGTACCTACAGACAGATAAGCAGAATGGGAAATTAGACTGATGCAGTGAGGGCTACACATGTCAAATGGCACTGAGTCCCACAGAAATCTGGAACATCCCAGTCTCCATCGTCGATCTGGAGTGGAGAAGTCTGTTTGCTCAGGATCTGGAGAAGCTGCAAGAGCGAGGCACATTGACAGAGGCAGCAATTAGACCCACACAGTGTGGGATACCACATGGAGAGATACTAAGTGATATCACCAGAGTGCAAGATCAAACAATTGTGCAGGAAGAAAGGGTTTTGATTCATGTTGCACTGGGATGGGCAACCTGTGAGCAGGCGAAGTGATGGCCTAGTGGCATTAAGTGAGACAATTTATCCAGAAACTCAGCAAATGTTCACTGGACACAGGTACAAATCCCACCATTGCAAATGAGAAAATGAGAATTAAATGCTTCAAAAAGATGTAATTAAAAACCTGTGAGTATTAAACAATTGCTGATGTTAAGAAAAATCCACCGTGTGCATTCATGTCTTTAGTGAAGTAATCTCAGGTGGGTCTATCCTCCGATTGTCCTCGACCCCGATAGCCCCGCCCTCCTGCTCATTGACCTTCTCAAGATGGCGGCTCTGAAGCCCGCGCTCCCTCTTCCCTCAAATAAATGGCGGCCGTGACCCTGGGCCGCTTTCCCGACAGGGACCATCATCTCCTTATCCGGGTCTGGAGGGTCTTTTTCGGATTTTTTTCACCTATATCCGCGTCTTGTGAATTCTCTCCGCTCCTTTCTCCCAGTGAGTCTCCCAGACGCCGCTCTCTGAAGCCGATCGTAGCCGCACCCAGAGAAAGCTGTTCCATGACTCGCCGTGTCCTGGTTAATGTGACACTGCGCATGCTCTTCATAGAAACCAAACTGCGCGTGCGTCGGAGGTTGTCAGTGAGTTCATAGAGAATATTCATATCTGCACAGAATCACGGGGGAAATATTTGACATTAACAATTGCTCTGTCGAGTTACAGTCATTGAGATGGTTAATATGTAAATAGATTGTTCGGTCCAACTTAACCATACCAGCCAGGTATGTAAATTACCAATCGTTCTGGGAGTTTGAAAATAAGTTTGTTACTCAAGTTGTGTAAATCGATTGGAAATATGTTCATTGTCAGATTTACATCTGAACTATTTCTTTAAAATCTCACATTGGTTTATGAGAGGTGTTTAATGCTCCGCCATGCCGTGGCAATGATCAATCCTGCAAAGCAGTTTGCTTTCTGACCAATCCTGAAGCGTTCACTCCACAGAATGCATTGGCCCCTCTCCTCACTCACTCTGGTTGGAGGACCGGCCGCTGCTCGGTCCTCCAGTTCCGCCCCTTCCTTCCAAAGGCAGAGGTGATTCAGGTGCGACTCAGCAGTTAAGCAACAGAAACATTAACGGACAAGGGAAGTTGGAGTCGATGCCTTGTGATGCAGGGAAAATATCCCGAATCTTGGACCGAGAGACCGGCGTTCAATTCACAGGTACTGCAGGTGTGTGTAAAAACAACTTTGAACAGGTTCATGAGGGAAAATAAGGGAAGTCAGGAACCGAGTAAAAACAATAGAAAACCCATACAATGTGGTGGTGCTCTCAATAGTCAGATGATTTTAGTCTTTACCAAGTGTTTCACGGTCCCAGTACAGTCTGTTCTACTCCTCCTTGTGCACATATACCACGATTGTGGGGTAAAGTGTTGTGGTGGGATATAAAGGTGCTTTTCTAGAACTCACTCGGTTTTGGAGTTGAAAATGGGTGAGAAAGAGTAGGGTTTTGTATGGAGTTACCTGTTCCCCTCCTGCTGCAGCATCTCATTATTGCCCTGACTCTACCTCGTACATGTTTGGTAGAGATCACTGTCATTTCATAAGTCCACAATACAAGATCCGTCACGCTGTTTCGGACAGCAGAAATCTCTTTTAGCACTATAGTCGTGACATGCATGAACCTGTTGCAGTGCTTCAAACTCCATGACAGACTCGGTCTGGAACCTCCTCTATCCTTAAGACTTTATGCACTGCTTGCACTTTTCCATTTCCCCTTTGCACGTTCCCTTTCCAACCCACCCCACCTGTATCATTCCACAGCTGGAGCTGTCAAGGGCAGAAGTCTGTGGAATAGCCTCCCTAACCTTCTCTATCTTCCTTTTAAGATGTATTTTAAAATCATTCTCTTTAATCAATGTTTTGATCATCCATGAAGCACCTTAGGAGATTTGCCATTGTGAAAGTTCCATACAATGCAAGTTGTTGTTGGTATTGCCATACATTAGGAGAAACAGGAATGATGCAGTCAAAATTCTAACAAGAAAGTCACTGATAGGTGCAATGTATAGGCCACCAAATAATTACATCACATTGGCATGGGCAATAAACAAACAAATAAATAACTAATGCCTGTACAAATGGTACAGCTATTATCGTCGATGGTTTTAATCTACATGTAGATTGGTCAAACCAGCTCAGTCAAGGTAGCCTTGAGGAGTTCACTAAGTGTATTCATGATAGTTTTCTTGAACAGTATGAAATGGAACTGACAAGGGAGCAAGCTATCCAAGATCTGGCCCTGTGCAATGAGGCAGGAATAATTAATGACTTCAGAGTTAGCGATCCCCTGGGAAGAAGCGATCACTGTATGGTTGAATTAGAATACATATGGAGAGTGTGAAGATAAAATCTATTAACTGGGTCCTGTGCTTGAACACTGGGAACTACAATAGAATGAGAGAGAATCTGGATAAAGTAGACTGTAAACAAAAATTTTATGGTGGGAAGTTGATGAGCAGTGGAAGATTTTCAAAGACATTTTACAAAGTGCTCAGCAAAGATGTATTCCAGTGAAAAGGAAGGACTGTATGAAAAGGTATACTCGGCAATGGGTATCGAAGGAAAGTGATCAAATTAGACCCTAAGAACATAAGACATAGGAGTGGAAGTAAGGCCATTTGGCCCAGCGAGTCCACTCCGCCATTTAATCATGGCTGATGGGCATTTCAACTCCACTCACCCGCATTCTCCCTGTAGCCCTTAATTCCTTGTGACATCAAGAATATATCAATCTCTGCCTTGAAGACATTTAGTGTCCCAGCCTCCACTGCACTCCGTGGCAATGAATTCCACAGGCCCACAACTCTCTGGCTGAAGAAATGTCTCCGCATTACTGTTCTGAATTTACCCCCTCTAATTCTAAGGCTGTGCCCACCGGTCCTAATCTCCTCACCTAACGGAAACAATTTCCTAGCATCCACCCCTTCCAAAACATGTATTATCTTGTAAGTTTCTATTAGATCTCCCCTTAACCTTCTAAACTCCAATGAATACAATCCCAGGATCCTCAGCCGTTCCTCATATGCTAGACCTGTCATTCCAGTGATCATCCGTGTGAATCTCCGCTGGACACGCTCCAGTGCCAGTATGTCCTTCCTGAGGTATAGGGACCAAAACTGGACACAGTACGCCAAATGAGGCCTAACCAGAGCTTTATAAAGTCTCAGTAACACATCGCTGCTTTTATATTCCAACCCTCTTGAGATAAATGACAACATTGCATTCGCTTTCTTAATCATGGACTCAACCTGCATGTTTACCTTTAGAGAATCCTCGACTAGCACTCCCAGATCCCTTTGTACTTTGGCTTTATGAATTTTCTCACCGTTTACAAGGTAGTCCATGCTTGTATTCTTTTTTCCAACGTGCAAGACCTCGCATTTGTTCACGTTGAATTTCATCAACCATTTCCTGGACCACTCTCCCAAACTGTCTAGATCATTCTGCAGCCTCTCCACTTCCTCAGTACTACCTGCCTGTCCACCTAACTTCGTATCATTGGCAAACTTTGCTAGAATGCCCCCAGTCCCTTCATCTGGATAATTAATATATAACATGACCATGCAGGTAACCATGCCTGGGATCCAATCAACGACAAGTCTAGCAGTAACTTCAGTGCATTTGCCGAATGGGCAGACTGTTCAAGTGCAAGGAGTTATCCAAGCAGCTCAGTCTTCAGTCATACAGTCCCCTCCAGTTCAGACTGTTAAGATCTCTACTATATCTGAATGTGAGGACTCCAAGGAATCTGTGGATAGCATGACTGACTCTCAGAAACGTAGAGAAATTCTATTGAGACAGCCTTCATTCAGGAAAATCCTGAATGAACTTTCTTCTGATCCCCTGGTGTGCCAAGAAATTGATGAGGAAAAATCAGAAGAAGAGTCTGTCTCAACTGTTACTACAATGACGATGCAGACACCCATCTATCAGACTATCAGCAGACAATTCATTGCTATCACACAGCGGGGGAGCAATTCAGCTGGCCAGCAATGGTTCAGATGGAGTGCAAGGACTCCAGACACTAACAATGACCAACGCAGCTACAGCCAAGGTTGGAGCAGCCATTGTACAGTATGCAAAGAGCCCCGATGGACAGCAAATCTTTGTTGAAAATGTGTTGCTGGAAAAGCGCAGCAGGTCAGGTAGCATCCAAGGAACAGGAGAATCGACGTTTCGGGCATAAGCCCTTCTTCAGGAATCAGGCAGCATCCAAGGAACAGGAGAATCAACGTTTTGGGCATAAGCCCTTCTGTGCCAGGCAGCCAAGTGCTTGTACGAGGTGCTGCTGAAGATGTCCAAACCTATAAGATCCGTACAACTCCTAACTCCACTGCTGGCCAGGGAATGGTTATGGCATCTTCACCAGTCCTGCAAAGCCAGTCCCAGAATGCTGAAGAAACCACTCAGAAATGTGAAATCTGCCTCATGAAAAACAGGGAAGCGGCTCGAGAGTGCCGTCACAAGAAGAAAGAGTATGTGAAACGCTTGGAGAATCGGGTTGCTATTCTGGAAAATCAAATTGAAAGAGAAGGTGTACAAAGTGGCCAAAAACAGCGTGAAACTAGAACTGGGAAAACGTTAAAGGTCAACTGAAAGCCACAAAAGAGCTATAAAGAAAAGTAATATAGAACATGAGAAAAATAAACTAACACAGACTATAAAGACAGAGAGCAAAAGTGTATATAAATATATATAATGAGAAAAGAATGGCTAAAGTAAATGTTGGTCCTTTGGAAAATGAGAAGAAGCATTTAGTTATGGGATATCACAGTGGAGGATACTAATATCTTTCCAGTAACTAGCAAAGAGACAAAGGTAGGTGAGGATTTGGAAACTATCATTATTACGGAACAGCTAGTTTTAGACTGTTTGGAGGTAATTGAGCTAACCATAGAAAAGTCTTCTGACCCTGATGGAATTCCTCCCAGGGTACTAAAAGAGATGCCAGGAAAAACAGCAAATGCATTGGCAGTAATTTTCTAAAATTCACTGGACTCTGTGGCAGTCCCAGCATATTGGAAAACAGCAAAAGTGACACCACTGTTTTTAAAAGAAGGTGGACAAAAAGTGGGGAATTATATACCAGTTAGTTTATTCTCTGTAGTGGGAAAGATGTTTGGGTCTATTATCAAGGAAGAAATAACAGGGAATCTCGATAGAAATTGTCCATTGTACAGATGCAGTATGGGTTCATGAAGGGCAGGTCATGCTTGACCAATCTTTTGGAATTCTATGAAGACATTTCAAACAAGGTGGACAATGGCGACCCAGTGGATGTGGTGTACCTGGATTTCCAAAAGACCATCAACAAGGTGCTGTGCAAGAGGCTGTTGCACAATATAAGGGTGCATGGCGTTAGCGGTAGAGTATTAGCATGGATAGAAGATTGGTAAACTAATAGGAAGCAAACTGTTGGGGACAAATGAGTATTATTCTTGCTGACAATCATTGACACGTCGTGTGCCTCAGGAATCAGTGTTGGGACTGCAATTATTTACAACTGATACAGATGATTTGGAGTTGGAACTACATGTAGGGTGTCAAAGTTTGCATGTGACACCAAGATGATTAGCAGGACAAAGTGAGCGGAGGACTGTGAAACTTTGCAGAGCAACAAAGATACATTTGAGTGAGTGGGTAATGGTCTGTCAAATTAAATAGAATGTTTGTAAGTATAAAGTTTATACTCTTTGGTTGTAGTAACATTTAAAAATAAAATCACTTGAATGTTAAAAAGTTGCATCATTTGCTCTGCAGAGTGACCTGAGCATCCTTCTGCATGAAGGTTGGTCACCAGGTACAACAATCAGTTCAGAAAGCAAATGGAATTTTGTCCTTCGTTGCTGAAAGGAATGTGTTTAAAGGCAGAGGTTATGTTCCAGCTGTATTTGAGTGCTGGTGAGACCACCCCTGGAGTACTGCATGTAGTTTTTGTCGTCTTACTTGAGAAAGGAT
Source organism: Chiloscyllium punctatum (assembly GCF_047496795.1). Lineage (NCBI taxonomy): Eukaryota > Metazoa > Chordata > Chondrichthyes > Orectolobiformes > Hemiscylliidae > Chiloscyllium > Chiloscyllium punctatum. The sequence goes on from NC_092788.1 coordinate 38,323,672, forward strand.
GTACTGGCACGAGAGAGGGTGCAGAGGAGGTTAATTAGGTTGATCCCAGAGTTGAGGGGTTTGGTTTAAGAGAGACTGAGTAGATTGGGATTATATTCATTGGAATTCAGAAGAATGGAAAGATATAAAATAATGAATGGAATGGATAAAATAGAAATAGAGAGATGTTTCCACTGGCAGGTGAAGCAAGGACAAGAGAGCATCATCGCAAGATTAGAGGCAGCAAATTTAAGACTGAATTGAGCAGGAACTTCTTGACCTCGATGGAATTCATTGCCCAGGGAAGTAGTTGATGCTAGTTCAGTAAATGTTTTTAAAGCTAGGTTAGATTTTTAAAAACGTAATTAATTAATGGACACGGTGAGAACATGGGTAAATGGTTCAGTGTCCACGAAATGATCAGCCATGATCTTATTGAATGGCAGAGCAGGCTCGAAGGGCAGGAAGGCCTTCTCCTGTTCCTAGTTCTTCTGTTATACATCCCTCCCTCATTCGTGACTTGGAGGTGTTAGTGTTGGATTGGGATGGACAAAAGTAAAATTCACAGAACACCAGATTATTGGTCAACAGGATTATTTGGAAGCTTCTTCATCAGGTGGTTTTGAGATGCTGTTGTGTCATTTTTAACTCTTGTAACTCATGACCAGCAACAAAAGCCACGACGCAATCCGTGTGCTCCAGCCAACAATGGGTCCCGGGTGATTGATGTCAGAGGCGGACCAATGGAAAGGCAGGGACGGCTCTGGAGGACCTGGCGGGGCAGTTGGTCCTCCGATCAATCAGGATGAATGAGGGGCGGGAGTAGACTATACCACGTGATCATCCTCGCGGTCGGTTCGGGATGTGTGGACAGAGAGCCGTTGGTAAAGATAGAAATAAACAGCAGCAAGCGGGAGGGAAATGGTGTTGGTATGGGTTGAGAGGGTTCATAGTCATTTGGTGCACATCGGAAAATACAAATTTGAAACTTAGTCCCGTTTTTGCAGTAAACGGGACAATGCCTCATCTCGCGATTGACTCGAGTAAGCGCCACCATCTTTATTCGGGGCAACGATTAACTGGGCACGTGCAGCCGCCAGCTTTGTAGGGGGCAAAGTTCAGCGGGACGCATGTGCAGCCTTCTCTGGTAGAGAGACAAAGGAAAGGATTTACACAGAGCATATTCACACACAGAGAAATGGATCTTTTTCTGGATTTGTTTTGTCATTCGTTTAAATGATTTGGATGTGAACAGAGGCGGTATAGTTAGTAAGTTTGCAGGTGACACCAAAATTGGAGGTATTGTGGACAGTGATAACGGGTATTTCAGAGTACAATGGGATATTGATCGGATGGAACAATGGGCTAGGAGTGCCAGATAGGGTTTAATTTAGATAAATGTGAGGTGCTGCATTTTAGAAAAGCAAATCAGAGCAGGACTCACACATTGAATTGTAAGGTCATGGAGAGTCTTGCTGAACAAAGAGACCTTGGAATGCAGGTTCATAGTTCCTTGAAAGTAGCGTCGCAGGTCGATAGGATAGCGAAAAAGGCATTTCGTATGCTTCCCATTATTGGTCAGAGCATTGAGTAAAGGAGCTGGACAGGACATTGGTTAGGTCACTTTTGGAATATTGTGTGCGGTTCTGGTCTCCCTCCTTTCAGAAGGAGGCACTGAAACTTGAAAGGTTTGAGAATTGATTTTCAAGGATGTTGCCAGCGTTGGAGGATTTGAGTTGCAGGGAGAGGCATGATAGGCTGGGGCCATTTTCGCTGCAGTGTTATAGGCTGAGGTGTGATGTTTTAGAGGCTTACAAAAATCGTGAGGGACATGGATACCGTAACTAGACAAGGGTTGGTGGAGCATAGAACTAGAGGATAGAGGTTTAGGGTGGGGGGTGGGGGGGAATTTAAAAGGAGCCTAAAGGGCAACTAAAATTGTAACATTTCAAAGGCATTTGAATAGGAAGTGTTCAGAGGGATGTTGGCCAAGTGCTGGCAAATGCGAATACGTTAGGTTAGAATACTTGGTTGGCACAGATGGGTTGGACTGAAGAGTCTGTTTCTGTGCTAGACATCTCTGACTGTGGGATCATAAAAGTGAACATTGCTCTGATTCATCTCTGGGCTCTTTGATGTCCACTTGTTTGTTATCTAGCTTCCTTAGTCTCTCGTGTGTATTTTTGTTCTGTGTAGTATTTTACTATTACGTTCACAGACCTCTTTGTAAATGAATTGTCCACTGCTGCCCGGCTCCTGACCATATGCCCCATTATCAGGTTATTTTTTCCACAATATCTTTGACAGTCAAGAGTTCTTTTTTCCAATAAGTGAGTGGATTTTCCTTCCATTTCTGCCAGTCAAATTCTGCACCATTTTCATTCCCGATAATTCATATTGCACTCCCTGAAACATCATGTGTATTTCTCCTTCCACAGATACCAGTGATCAAGGCCAAAGCTCTCTTGCCTGTTGAGAAGGTGATGTTTGACTTATTTGTACTGCTGCAGTTTGTATGGTGAAGGTGCTCCCACAACGTGGTTGGGTAGGAGATATTACAGATTATTCACTCAGAGATAGTGAAGAGTAGAAGATATCTGTACAAATCAACACATTTTTAATTTCACAAAAATATTGAGAACTTTTGACATAAGACCACAGATGGAGAATGTTATATCCGGTGACCAAAACCATTACCAAATAAGCAATTTTTCAGGAATGACTTCAAGGAAGAAAGCAGATCTTAGAGGGTAGGAATTCCAGACCATTTTGCCTTGGAATCTATAGAAACAGTCACACAGCTGAACCCAAAAATAAACACATCATTGAGAGTCTGAACTAAAATGAGTTGTTGAGATGTGAAAGGGTGTGTGGTGCAGGAAGATAGGAATGATTACAGCCAGGAATTAAGTCAAGGGTGTGAAAGTAAATTGCTGTTGCTTATAAATGGGAGCATTTTGATGGATCAGCAAGTACAAGTGAATACTTGGGCGGTAGAGTTCTCAATATTCTGAAGATTATAGGGAGGGTGATTGTGGGATGCTGGTCAGGAGTGGGTTTAGATAATGAAAGAGAGTTTCAGTAAATGAGCTGAGACTGTGGTGAGGTCAGGTGATATCAATGAAGTCGAAATAGTGGTCTTGGAGTGGGACTGTGCTGTTGCCCTCAGCTGTGGTATTCAGCTGTTTGTCAGTTTGTGAATCAAGTCTGTTACAAGCTCAGAAGCTGATTGGCCCTGGCAGAACCCAAACTGGGTGTCACTGAGCAGGTTATTGTGAGCATGTGCTTGACAGCACTATCGATGACAACTTCCAACACTTCACTGCTGAGGGAGTGTGGACTGATGGAGGGAAATTGGCTGGGTTGAATGTGTCCTGCGTTTTTGTGTTGAACAACACTACTGACATTTGGAAATGTTTCCCAGATGCCAGTGCTGGAGCACAACTTGTCTTGGTGGGCAGCAAGTTCTGGAGGAGAAAGTGAGGACTGCAGGTGCTGGAGATCAGAGCTGAAAATGTGTTGCTGGAAAAGAGCAGCAGGTCAGGCAGCATTCAGGAACTCATTCCTGAAGAAGGGCTCATGCCCAAAACATCGATTCTCCTCCTCCTTGGATGCTGCCTGACCTGCTGTGCTTTTCCAGCAACACATTTACAGCAAGTTCTGGAGCACAGCCATCAGTATTATTGCCACAATGCGGCAGGGCCCATAGCCTTTACACTACTTGTCAATTTCTTGATCTGATTTGAAATGAGTTTTCAACCAATTCAATTCACATCTGTGAAGTCAGGGACCAATAGAGAAGGCTCATCCACTTGGCACTGCTGGCTGAAGATTGCTGCAAATGCTGTTGTCTTATCTGTTGCATGAATGTGTGAGGCTCCTCCATTAGTAAGGGTAGGGATATTGTGATGCTTCCTGCAGTGAGTTGTTTAATTGTCCATCACCATTCCTGACTAGGTGTGGCAGAACTCAGATCTGATCCATTGGTTGTTTGATCACATAGTTCTATTTGGTGTTGCTTGCACTGTAGCTTCACCAGGTTGGTACCACATTTTTAGGTATGCCTGGTATTGCTCCTGGCATGCCCTGCGGAACTCTCCATTGAACCAGGGTTGATTCCCCTGACTTGATGTTAATGGTTGAGTGGGGGATATACCAGGCCATGAGATTTCAGATTGGGCTGGAGTACAGTTCTGCTGCTGCTGTTGGACCACAGTGAGACAGAAGTTGCAGGGTCAAGAGGGCTGATTGTGTGGTTGTATTTTCCAGTGCACGAGAAAATACAATGTGGTCCATCCAGTTTCATTTCTTTGTTGAGTCTGTGCAGTGACTAATACAATGAGTGATTTGGTGGGCCACTGTCAGGAATGCAACTTTAAAAAAAAAAGGATTTGTAATTTACACATGAAAGAAGTGAAACTATCATGGTATTCGAACAAATGAAAGACTGAACAGACAATCAAGGTATTTTTCAATGGATAATTTCAGTTACATCACACTGTAAATGTTTGCTACAAATTCCGTGCCTTAGAATTGTGCCCTCCACAATCACCTGATGAAGGAGCGGTGCTCTGAAAGCTAGTGTGCTTCCAAATAAACCTGATGGACTATAACCTGGTGTTGTGTGATTATTAATTGAGAATATTACAGCACTACTAACAGGGCTGCATGTAAACAAGCTCAGCCCAGTTAATCAATACATTCGGAAGGATTTCCTCCAAGTTTGATTACACAATATTAGGCAAAACCGTCAACTTCAACCTGCAATGTTGCTCTTAACAAAAACTTCAGGCTGACACAAAGCTCCCCAACACACTGCAATGTGGTAACCGGGCCCGGCCCAGGAATTGGAACTGGGACATTTGTGGACTGTGATCTCAAAGGAAGGGAGCAAACACAATTCTGACAGGTTAGTCCTCAAAGATGAGTAGCAAGTTTGAGACAAGGCAGGTGGTATGCCTTCTTACACTTAGTAAAGTTGCATTTCTTATTTACAGTCGTGTTTTGCAAAGTATAAAAAACCAGTTTGTTTTCCGTGGTTAGGGAGTTTTATCCTCGTTGGTCACAGTTGCAGCCCTTCGCTCCCCAGGTCAAATCACAGGATCTATAACAAAAAAATAAACTGTACGTGCTGGAGATCTCAACCACAGAAACAAAGTGCTGGAGAAACTCAGCAGTTCTGAGGGTATCTGTGAAGTGAAAAAAAATGTTACATTTGAAGTTCACTGACTCTTCATCTGAACGGACAAAAGGTCATGAGACTTGGAGCTTACAATGTTTTATTCCCCTCAGAGATGCAGCTGGACCTGATGTTCTCCAGCACTGTGCTTTCTATAGTGAACTTTATTTACAAAACAGATTGGAAAAATACTAATCTCCAAAAGTGAAAGGTTCATTGCAAACATGAGCATAGTTTCTACACTTGAGTTACACAAGCACGTCTCGGTTTAAAAACAAGATTTAACTCACAATAATATTCCATCTCAAAATTAGCCAAGTTACACCAGTAATAAAGCTCCTCCACCCAATGAGGCACTTCAGCACAACATCCTGCAGTGTTACACACAGCCACCTTTACCAAAGAATGATCACATGTCACAAAATTGAAGGCCAAGAGCATGTCTCTTTAAAGGAGCTGAAGTCAAACTCAATTTTTGGAAGGGTTTTTATTAAACCTGATCGAACATTTAAATCTCAGAGCATAATCTTTGCTTTTTTAAACAAAGTGTGTGGGAAACATCCCACATCTTGCTAAAGGTTCAGATCAGTCTGATACATAGAGCCAACGTTCAAGCAAACATCACACTTTCCATTCACTTCTACAAAGGGCTGACATCACATTTCTTCAGGATTTAAAGTATTTTATAAATTGTTTGTAAGCTCATTTGTCACGTTAAAGAACTGGATAATGAATGCCATTGTATTCAATAAGAGTGAAGCCTGTGACAGCAGATTTATCTTTGGAGGGTAGTGTATGTGCTTTCTAAGTTCTGGGAGCACTTTGGGAGACTGCTCCCAGATGGTGTTAGTGAGCATATCTGGAATGCACTGTTTAGATTTGGGAATCCTTGGGAGACAATCTGTGGTCTCACTAATACTTGGCTTGTGTTGTTGGTGTACAGTAAGCAATTCATAAAGTTACTTATGTATTGTTGTTGACTACCTGAATGGTATTCAAATCTGCCAGGTTGCCTTCAATAGTGTAAATGCATCTATTGTAAATGTTTTACAATATTCCAGAACTGCCCAGTGCTTGGCAAATTCAGGGGGGACAAAAAATCACATTGAGTAATTTGAAATTAAGAATCCAAGAGGATGTAACCACTGAAGTGTTCAATTCAAATAGTTAAATGGAGTGCTCACATTTAAAATACCTGTTATCCATTGGAACGGATGGACTGACAGAATTGGGACCAAATTCCTGGCTGGGGAGTGTGAAATGTGCTCTGATAAAGTCACCTGCATTTACCAACAATAATTTGGCAAGCTCGGAAATTTAAAAAACAATACGAGCTTCATTGCTGCTCCAGTCGGGTCACAAACTCTGTGAAAAAAATAACAATGTTCAGGTTTATTGCATACACTCTGAAACACGTGTTCCTTCTACAGATCCTGCAAGTTTCCCCAATGAGCATAGTCCATCCAAATGATGTTCCTAACTTTGGCCAACTCATTTCTTTCTGAGCCTCTATAACCTGAAGAGTGACCAGAAGCAATTACTCCACAAATGTGGGAACATTACCGACGAGGATTTTTTCCTTCAGAATTGACTTCCATATATTCAGTGCCCAGAACAGATAAAAAGCTTGTTACCTTTTATAGAGCAATGATTCAGTGGGAGTAAAACGCCAACCTTTTCTTGCTTAACAATCACGCTACCTAAATTTTAAACGTGAACACTTCTTAATAGTTCACCAGATCCTAATATTTTGTGTGAACAAATCACATGATACATATTTATTCAGATAACAAAACAAGTTTGTTCATTGAAGAACCCAGAGGAAAAGGTCATGAAATAATGTGAGTTTGATATACCTCAATCATCATTTCAAGTGCATTCTCTGCATAAATTTCCTTTTCCTCCTCGAAGTATTTAACTTCTTGAATAATTGTGAGAATGAAGTCGCAGTTGTACAACACAAAATCTGACCCTTCAGTCCAACTTGGCCATGCTGACCAGATATCCAAAATTAATCTCGTCCCATTTGTCAGCATTTGTTCCATATCCATCTTAAACCCTTTCTACTGATTATCAGTTTATTTTACTTTATCAGCACTTGAAATACTGACATTTCTTTCTCCCAACATTGGTTAAAGAAATCATAAGTTCATTCATCCAAGTTAATTTTGTAATCTTTCACAAAGAAACAAGTGAGAACATCATATAGCTGAGTGCAAAACAAAATACTGCAGCTGCGTGATATCTGGGAACACTGTAAAGGTGAGGCACTGATACTGCACAAGTTTGTCAGCACGGTTTCAATTACTAGAATAATTTAGACTTCACATAGTTAAGGTAAATGTGCGATATCTGAATTTCATGAATTGGTTCCTATTGCAATTTTGAGAAGATTAAACCAAGAATAATTTTTGTTGATCAAAGGAGAAAGTGATGACCAAAGAAGCTGGACATTAGAGTCGGAAAGTGTCATGCTGGAAAAGCACAGCAAGTCAGGCAGCATCCGAGAAGCAGGAGAGTTGATGTTTCGGTCATAAGCCCTTCATCAGGAATCATAGGCTTCAGAAAAATAACTGGCATAGACTTATGCCAATACATTTGTAGAAGGGTCAGATTAGAGACTAATTTCAGATTTGGTACCATTCAGTGCAACATTTCAGTATGATACTTACATATGTTCCTAAAAGAGAAGTTGTCTAAAATTACAAGCTCTAGAATGATTACACGATTAAACCTGGAAATAAAGCTGGTGAACAAGAATGGCAAAGTGAAGTCCCATCAGTATCGCCTCGGGCAGTGTCAAGTAAGAATTTGACAACAGAGTTGCCACTTTGGTGTAACCTGCAGTCTGGCCAAAATGCAGCAAAAATCTGTTCAATTTCATCTGCAAACTATTGAATGCAAATCCTCCTTGCACACTAATGAGGCAGCATTTTGGGATGTCATTTTTAAAATATATTATTTTCAAAGTTCCTCACAATTAAGAGTGATCACTTGGTGCTGTCTGCATAACACAGTATGAAAAGGAACTAACAAAAAAAATTATAACCCCAATTCAGAGTCACTAATTCATTGATATTGCATGGGTCCAGCATTTGTAAGTAATCAGTTTTTAAAAATAAATACAGATACATTTACTAACTATATTGGAGAACAGTCAAATTTCTTACTGAACAGAGACAGGATTGGACAGAGTCTGCATGGATTTAAGAGAGGGGAATCGTACTTAGCACATTTACTGAAATAATCTACAGAGTCAAATATTAAAGAAAGAAATTGCAGGATATTTAGAAAAGCTTATCATTAAACATGGTAGACTGGGTTTTGTGAAAGAGAAACTATATTTGACAAATTTATGACAGTTCATTGAGGAGAGAACAAGCAGGACTGATAAAGGGCAATCCAATGATGCTCTGTATTTGGATTTTAAAAATGTAAATGATAAGGTGCTACATAAAAGTTAATTGCACAATTTAGGAGCTCATGGTATCAGCGTAATGTATTAGTATGGACTGAGGATTGGTTAACCACATTGGCTGTTGCTGAGTCCTCACTTGGAGTACTGTATACAATGTTAGCTCCCATATTTAATAAAGAATAAACTAACATCGGAGACCATTCAAAAAAGATTCACTTAGCTGCTTTGAGGACGAAAGGGTTGGCCTATCAAGAATAGATAAGCAGAAGTGATCTTATGGAAACAAGATTCTGAGGAGCTTGACAGGGTAGATGTTGACTAGATCTTTTAGCACCAGTGAAGTCTCAAACCAGGGGACATTACATAAGGGAACATTCATTTTAGGAAAAGTAAAGATTTTTTTTCTCAGATAATGGCTAGAGTTTTCTCGCCCAAAAACTTGTGAAAGTTAAATGTGGGAGGGGAATGGTTGGGTTACTCTTTGGAGGGTTGTTCTGGCTTGTTGGGCTGAAGGGCCTGTTTCCACATAGTAGGGAATCTGTGATTCTATCTCAAATTATTTTAAAAGAGGGCAGATATACTTTTGAAATATTGAGCAGTTGAGGGCTATGCGGATCAAGCATAAAAGAAGTGTTGAGGTCTGGGTTGGCCAAGCCATGATCTGATAGAATGGGGGAACAAGCTGAAGGGAATGAATGCCCTACGCCTGCTCCTTGAGGCTCCGTTTCATGTTTTTTTTTGTTTTCAAAGAAGAGTGTGATACAATGTGCGAAAGAAGATGTTGTGAAAAGCAGTGAAAATGAGGTGTTTATGTACTGATTCAGATTGCATTGATTCATCAATCACAGCTATACAGTCATGAGTGGGAAGGCAATTCCCTCCATGAATAAAGGAAATCTACTGCAGAGCTCACACAAAGGGAATTCTGACCCTCAGTAAACTCTCCCATCACATTACCCAACATATCAGTTAAGCAGGACGCACTGCGCATGCTCTAGCCAACAAATGACCCGCGGGTGATTGATGTCAGTACTGGACCAATGAAAGGTCGGTGGGCGGATCTGGAGGACCTAGGGGAGGTTGGTCCTCCAACCAATCAAAGTGAATGAAGGGCGGAGCTAAACTAAACCATGTGATCACCCTCGCGCGCGGCTCAGAGTCGATGTAATGAATGTTCGGGAAGTTATGGAGAGAAAGGATACGGTAAGGAAAGAAATAAACAGGGAAATGGGATAAAAACTGTGTTGCTATGAGCGGAGAGGTTTTACAAACAAATTGTGCACGTCGGAAAACATAAATTTGAACGTCCCAGTCCCGTGTTTGCAGTAAATGGGGAATTGCCTTAGCGCGGCTGCGGGCCTGAGTGAGCGCCGCCATCTTTATTCGGGACAACGATTCACTGGACACGTGCACTGCCGCCATCTTTGTAGGGGGCAAGGTGCAGCCAGGCGCATGTGCAGCCTTTCTCTAGTATAGAGTCATTGGGATCATAGCAGCCAATACTGCTCTGATTCACCTCTGGGCTCCCTCATAACCACTTTGTCAATATCTAACTTCCTCCGTCTCGAACCATGGGTGTAGTTTTGATCTGTTTACTACTGTATATTACTTTTATAGACCCTTTGTAAATGAGTTTTTCACTGCAGCCCAGCCCCTGACCATGTACTGCTCTATTATCAGATTACTTTTTTCTTGAATATATTTGACAGTCAAGAATTCTTTTTTCCAATAAGCAAGTGTATTTTCCTTCCATTTCTGACTATCAGATTCTGCACCATTTTCATTCCCTGTAATCCATTTTGCTCTCCCTGAAACATCAACTGTGTTTCTCCTTCCACAGATACCAGTGATTAATGCCAAAGCCCTGTTGCTTGTGGAGAGGGTGATGTTTGACTTCCTTGTACAGCAGCAGTTTGTGTGGTGAAGGTGCTCCTTACAATGTGGTTGGGTAAGTGGTATTATAGATTATTCATTCAGCAACAGTGATGATTTGAAAATAATGTCCAAATCAACAACAGTTTGTATTTTTATTATCATGCTTATAATTTCACAAAAATACTATTGAGAACTTTAGATATAAGGCCAGAGATGGAGATATTAGGTCAGGTGACCAAAAGCACTGCCAAAAAGCAGGTTTGAGGGATGTCTTAAAGGTGGAAAGCAGACCTGAGAGGTTTTGGCTGCAAATTTCAGACCATGCTGCTTCAGCAACTGTAGAAACAGCCACACAGGTGAAGTAATGAATTAACAAATGGTTGGGAGTCTCGAAGAAAGTAGGTTATCGAGGTCTCAAAGTGTGTGTGGTGCAGGGAGCTAGGGATTATCACAGCCAGTAATTAAATAAAGTGTGAGAATTTTAATTTGAGGGATATTGGCCAGGTGAGACTAGATTGGGTTGGGGTATCTGGTCGGCATGGATGGGTTGGACCGAAGGGTCTGTTTCCATGCTGTACATCTCTATGGCTGTACGCTGTTGATTATAATTAGGAGCCTTTTGATAAATCAACAAGCAGAGATTTAGACTTTCTTGATATTACAGTGAGGTTGAATGTGGGAAGCTGGCCCTGAGTGTGTTTGGAAAATGAAGTCTGGAGATAACACACGATGGATGAGAGTTTTAGTAAATGAGCTGAGATGAGGGTGGAATCAGCTAGAATTAGTGATCTTGGAGTGGGACTGAGTTGTCACACTCACCTCGCCTCTGGGATTCAGCTGGTGGCCAGATTGTGAATCAGGGCGGTAACACAATCGGGAGCTGAGTGGCCCTGGTGGAGCCTAAAATGAGTGTCACTCAGCTGGCTGTTGCTGAGCAGCTGCTGCTTGGTAGCCCAGTTGATGACATCTTCCATCACTTTACTGCTGATCGAGTGTGGACTGATGTATGGAAATTGGCTGGGTTGGATTGCCCTGTGTTTTTGTGTTGAACATCCCTGGGCAATGTTCCACATTGTTGGTAGATGCCAGTGCTGGAGCGGTACTTGGCTTGGTGGGTGGTAAGTTCTGGAGCACAAGATATCAGTATTATTGCCAGAATATTTGCAGGGCCCGTAACCTTTGCACTACTTAACCATTTCTTGATGTTATTCAAACTGAATCGAACTGGCTGAAAACTCACATCTGTGATGTTAGAAACCACTGGAGAAGGCTGAGATGGATCATCCCACTTTGCACTTCTGGCTGAAGATTGCTGTAAATGCTGTCATCTTATCTGGTGCATGGGTGTGTGAGGCCCCTCCATCAGTAAGGGTGGGGATTTCTGTGATGCTTCCTCCAGTGAGTTGTTTAATTGTCCATCACCGTTCACAACTGGGTGTGGCAGAACTGCAGAGCTCCGATCTGTTCCACTGGATGTAGGATCACTTAGCTCTGTTGCTTGCTGCTGATGCTGTTTGAAATGCAGATAGTCCTGTTTGATAGCTTCAACAGGTTGGCACTTCATTTTTAGGTCTGCCTGGTGCTGCTCATGGCATGCCCTCCTTTCCTGTACATTGTGATGGGTGAGTGCAGGATTTACAAACCCATGAGATTACAGATTACAGCTCTGCTGCTGTTGATGTCCCACAGTGTCTCCGAGATACCCAGTTTGAGATCGTCCATCTCTTCGACGTCTGTCCCATTTAGAACGGTGATAGTGCCACTCTACGCAATGGAGGTTTTTCTCAACTTTAAGGCAAGACTTTGTCTCCAAAAGGAATGTGTGATGGTCGCTCGTACTGATACTGTCATGGCCAGATGTATCTGCCGCTGGTCAATTCATAACAATGAGATCAAGTATGTTTTACGCTCTTGTTGGTTGCCTCACCACCCGCTGCAGACTCAGTTGAGCAGCTATACCCTTTAGGACCTGCAGCTCAGTCAGTAATTCTGTTGCAGAGCTAGTCTCGATTGTGGACATTAAAATCCTGTACCCAGAGTAAGTTTGACTGCATTTTATTGCCTCAGTGCTTCCTCCAAATGTTGTTCAACATGAAGCAGAAGTGATCCATCAGCCAAGAGAGGACGGGACGTGGTAATCAACAGGAGCCATGAGACTTCCTGGTCTCCGGAGTCAATGCTGTGTACTCCCAGGGCAAATCCTCCCTGTCTGTACACCACTGTGCCACCACCTCTGCCTGGTCTGTCCTGCCAGTGGGACAGGACATATCCAGAGATTTCAGGAGAAAGTGAAGACTGCAGATGCTGGAGATCAGAGTCAAGGGTCTGGTGCTGGAAAAGCGCAACAGGTCAGGCTGATGAAGGGCTTAGGCTCGAAACGTCGATTCTCCTTCTCCTCGGAATGCGCCTGACTGTTGTGCTTTTCCAGCACCACACTCTCGATATCTAGGGATAGTGATGGTGGTGTCTGGTCATTGTCTGTAAGGGATGATTCCGTGAGTATGACTATGTCAGGCTGTTCCTTGACTAGTCTGTGAGACAGCTCTCCACATTTTGGCACCAAAAACCTTATGTTCGTGAGTAGGATGTTGCACCATCGAGAGGGCTGATTCTGTGGTTGTAATTTCTGGTGCCTTGTTAGTTGCCAACTGGTCCATCCAGTTTCATTCCGGTGTTGAGACTTTGCAGTGATTATTTCAGTGAGTAGCTGGCTGGGCCGCTGTCAGGTTGGCAGGATTTGTTTCGCCATTGACAATGGTTTCATGGAGATCAGCAGATTCCTAATACGTTTTTTTTTCTTGAATTCAGATTCCACCGTCTGCCAAGATGGGATTCGAACCAGGACTTCAGTCGTTTGTTTTAATATTCTGGATAAAAGCTAAATACATCAGGTTTGATCACTCATTTTAAATATCACTAACCCTGGTTTTGTTTCTTTGTAAAACACTGTCCATCACCCTGTCTCCTCCATCCTCCCCTCCAACAACGAGTGAGGAGCACGTGGAGTTTCTCTGTCACTAAGACTGAGATAATCCGATCTGCTGTTTCTCTCCCTCCCACTAGCCCACTGAGCCAAACTGCCTCACGTGGTGTTCCTGGTTTTTGTTCTAAACCTACATCTTTCTCCAGTCTCTTGTCAAGTCTTATCAGAGCTCACCTTGACCCTTTCCCCTAATCTCGCTAAACTCCCTTTCCAACTCTCTTTCCTCCGCTGCCGCCTCATCACTCCCCTTCGCCAATTCATAGATATTGTTCCTTGTTCAGTTTGTTGGTCTTTTCTGGTTATGTCCTTCTCTCCCATTCTGTGAAAAACTGATATTTGACCTCACTGTTGTTGGAAAATCCTGCTCCATCTCCATTCTCCCTTTCCTTTCTGAATTCCTTGCATTTGGTGTCCCTCAACGATCTATCTTTGGTCTCTCCTGTATCTCACGTACATAGTGCCAGGAGGTGATATCATCCAAAACCACTGTGTTAGGTTTGACATGTACACTGACGATGCCCAGCTCGCCCTCCCCATCATCCCTCTCCATTACTCCACTGTTACTCAGTTATCAAACTGCTTATCACATTCCCACTACTCTATTAGCTGCAATTTCCTCCAATGAAACATTGTCACGTTTAAACCCATTGCCTTACCTTTACCTTTCTGCTGAGCCCCTCCCTCCCACTGGGAACTCTCTGAGGCAGAACGACACTCTTCACAATATTGCTGTTATATCTGACCCCAAGATGACCTTCTGATCAGACATCCACACAATCGCAACACCAGGAAATCCAATCTCTTCAACGTTGCTTCTCTCCACCTCACCCCAGCTCCATTGCTACTGAAAACCCGTACCTGCGTCTGTGTCGCCTTAAACTTGAATCCAAAACAGAACCCTTGATTCAGTGACTCAGAATCTGGTTTCAGACTCTCCTCTCAGTATTTACCCTCAGACACATTCCCTCTGTATTTATCCTGCCAAACCCCTTAAGAATCCCATCTGTCTCACTGAGATCACCTCTCTTTCTCCAAAATCCAGTGAGAGAGTCCCAACCTTTTCAGCCTTTATTTAAAAGATAATCCCTCCAAACCAGGGATTATCTCATTGAATCTTCCCTGAAATGCCTCCAATAAAGTGACACATTTCCTTATCTAAAGGGACCAAAACTGCTCTCATTCCTGCAGATGTGGTGGTCTCACCGGCACTTCCACACATTACTCTCAGGTAGAGACGCCAAACTCGAAGACTGAAAAACTTTGAAACAAAACATTCAATTCCCCTTCCTGATTCCCTGGTGTAACTGTGTGGTAACTTTGTGTTTCCTGAACAATTACCCCGGTCCCTTTGTGGTGCAGCTTTCTACAGTTTCCACCATTTAAATAGTACTTTGTTCTTTATTAACTCCTCCAAAATGAGCAACTTCCCATTTTCCCAAGTTACACCCCATCTGGCAACTTATTGCCCCCTTCTCCTGTGTATCTCTCTCTTTTTTTCATAATCCTCTTAGACCTTTCCGGTTATGCCTTTTCTAGGAGATATCCCCCTTTCCCATTCTTCCAAACATTTACTGGGAACACTGGGCAGTGGGAAGGCAGTGGAAAGCAGGCAGAGTTGCTATCTTTCTAGGGATACGCTTTGGAGTGTTTGGGAGGATCTTCCTACCCATTGGTCAGGATGGAGATAACTTGCACATCTTTAGGCATTAGCCTTTCACCCCCATGTCTTATTGATGAGGCAGAGCGGCAGCACGGAATGAAAGAAAAGAAAGTAATTCTTGTTCCCCATATCTCACTGACGCTTGGATCATTTTCTCCAATGTGTCAAAGATTAGGGGGTTAGATAGGGTTGACAGTGAGAACCTTTTTCCACGTATGGAGTCAGCGATTACAAGGGGGCATAGCTTTAAATTAAGGGGGGGTAGATATAGGACTGATGTTAGGGGTAGGTTCTTCACTCAGCGAGTCGTAAGTTCATGGAATGCCCTGCCAGTAGCAGTAGTGGACTCTCCCTCTTTATGGGTATTTAAGCGGGCATTGGATAGGTATATGGAGGATAGTGGGTTAGTGTAGGTTAGGTGGGCTTTGATCGGCGCAACATCGAGGGCCGAAGGGCCTGTACTGCGCTGTATTCTTCTATGTTCTATGTTCTAACTGCTGTGTTCAGTCACATGAGCTCTCCAGTTGGAATCTCCTAGAAACCCACAGCTGTCCCTCTGAGTTGACTGTTGATGCCCTCAAGGGTAATATGTACAGTAATCCTGGGCCATGAGGAGGGGATGGTGTGGGTTTCTAACTTGAACTGAGAGTGACAGATTTTATATACTTGTATTACAGGATATTACAGGTGGACATTCAGATGGTAATCTCAGTAAATATTCTGCTAAACTCTGATTGAATTACTCAGTATATCAGGATCTGGATATTCACATTGTGTGTGTGAGTATTGTGTTCCAGATCAATCCCATTTGCTGCTTAAAAATTCTCCTTTGAATCATCGCATTCTCTCAAAAGGTTTCCCCAAACCTTCAGTGAATCATGTAATCCTTTTATGATGACCTGATGTCTGTAAGGTTTATTATTCGAATGTGTAATTTTTGTATAAGGATTTCTCAGAGAGGGAGCAGAATATTCTTAAAGGGGAGAATAACCATTTTGAGGGGAGGCTGTTGTTTATTGGTATCAATGACATAGGAATAGAAGAGTTCACATTATTGGATCATTGGAATCTCTTGTGGGGTAGAATTGCCCTCCATCAGAAGGATGGATTGTACTGGCACTGGAAGGGAACAGTTGCTAGTGCTATTCAGGAGGCATTAAACCAGTGAAGGAATGTGGGTAAACCCAGAGAGAGAGTGAGGGAAGAGCTCAGTCTGACACTGGTACAGTTCAGACGTCAAACAGTCAAGGCAGACAAGGGCAAGGCACAGAATGAGCAGTTACACTGCATTTATTTCAATGCAGGAGGCCCGATAGGTCGGGAGAGGAGCTCAGGGTATGGTTTTGAACATCTCACTGGGATATTATACCAATTACAGAGGCATGACTTAATGATGGATAGGACCAGCAGCTTAATGTTCCAGTGTATAGATGCTATAGCAAGGATAGAAAGGGGGCAACAGAGCAGGGGGAGAGGTATTTTTGATTAGGGATAGCATTACAACTCGGCTTCAAGAGGGTATTCCTGGGAGTACATCCAGGCAGGTTATACAGGTGGAACTGAGAAATAAGAAAGGGATGATCTCCTTATTGGGATGGTAATGTTGACCCCCTTCCCCAATAGTCAGCAGGGAGTTGAGAAGCAAATTTATTAAGAGATCACTTATCTGTAAGAACAGTATAGTTGTGTACAAGACTTGACCTTCTTTGTTATTCATTCACAGGATGAGGGTGTCACTGGCTGGGCCCAAAGGGCAGTAAAGAGTCAACTACATTGCTGTGGGTCTGGAGTCACATGTAGGCCAGACCAGGTAAGGATGGCAGATTCCTTCCCTGAAGGATATTAGCGAATCTGATGGGGTTTTTTTTTTGCAATAATCAACAATGGATTCGTGGTCTTTAATAGATTCTTAATTCCAAATTTTTATTGAATTCACAGTCCACTGTCTGCCATGACGGGATCCAAACCCTGGGCCCCAGAACCTTATCTAGGTGTCTGGATTATCCATCTAGTGATAATCTCACTTGGCCATTTGGCAGGGTGAGTGACTGAGGTATCCGTGGGGCAGCACATCAGCACCAAAGATCCCATGGTCTCTGCGGAAGAAAGAAAGGGCTGGGGAGGGAGATATATCCTTAGTGGTGGGGTCTGGCTGTAGGTAGCGGTCATAGCAGAGGTTACTGAAGATTAGTGGGTGGCAGGTGAGGAGTGGGGGATTATATTCTTATTGTGGTTGGAGGGGTGGGGGGAGAAGTCGGAGGTACAGGAAGTGGAGGATATGCGTTGGAGTGCATTGTTGATCAAGTGGGAGGGAAATGCGGTCTTTGAAAGAGGAAACCTTTCTGGGATGTCCTGGAGTGGAATTGCTTCTTCTGGGAGCAGATATGGCAGAGGCAGCGGAATTGGGAGTACAGGATCACGTTTTTACAGGAATATACTCGAGGGTAATCAGGAGAGCAAAAAGGGGACTTGAAATATCTCTAGGAAATAGTTTAAGGAGAATCCAAAGAGATTCTACAAATACTTTAAGGATAAAATAATAACCAGACAGAGAATAGGACCCCTTAAAGATCAACAAGGCCATCTATGAACAACAGGAGGTGGGAGAAATACTATGCTCTTCTATTCTGGAGAGTTTGGAGAAATAAATAGTGATAACTTGAAAAGTGTCTATATTACAGAGGAGGAAGTACTGGATGTCTTAAACAGTAGCAAGGTGGATAAATCCCTGGGACCTGATCAGGTGTATCCCAGAAATTTGTGGAAAGCTAGGAAGGTGATGGCAGTGTCCCTCCCTGAGGTATTTATATCATTGTTTGTGACAGGTGAGGTGCTGGAAGATGGGTGCCATTATTTAAAAAAGGTGGTAAGGAAAGGCCAGGGAACAAGAGAACAGTCAACCTAACGTCAGTGGTAGGTAAGTTGTTGGAAGGGATTCTGAGGAACAGGATTTACATGTATTTGGAAAGACGAGGATTGATTTGGGATAGTCAACATGGCTTTGTGTGTGGGAAATTCTCTCTCTCTAACTTGATTGAGTTTTTTTGAAGATGTGACAAAGTGATTGATGAAGGCAGACTGTGGACGTTGTCTGTATGGACATTGAATGATGTTCCACAAAGCAGACTGGTTAGCAAGGTTAGATAACATGAAATGTTGGGAGAACTAGCCATTTGGATACAAAACTGGCTTGAAGGTAGGAGGCAGAGGGTGGTGATGGAGGCTTGCTTTGCCGACTGGAGGCCTGTGAGCAGCATTGTCCTGCTGGAATGGATATTGGGTCCTTAAATAAATGACTTGGATGTGAATATATGAGATATGGTCAGTGGGTTTACAGGAGACACCAAAATTGGAGGTGTAGTGGACAATGAAGAAGGTTAGTTCAGAATGCAACAGTATCTTGACCAGATGGGCCATTGGAGCGAGGAATGGCAGACTGGGTTCAATTTAGACAAATGTAAGCTGTTGGATTTTGGAAAGGCAAATCAGAGCAGGACTTGTACACTTAATGGTAAAGTCCTTGGGAATGTTGCTGAACATAGAGACCATGGAGTTCAGGTTCATTATTCCTTGAAGATAGAGTCGCAGGTAGACAGACTAGTGAAGGTGGTGTTTGGTATGCTTATATTTATTGGTCATTGCATTAAGTACAGGAGCTGGGACATCAAATTGTGGTTGGACAGGACATTGATTAAGCCATTTCAGGAATTATGTTTTAAGTTCGAAATTCCCTGTTCTGGAAAGGATGTTTTGAATCTTGAAAGAGTTCAGACAAGATTTACAAAGACTTTGCTAGGGTTGGAGGATTTGGGCTACAGGGAGAGGCTGAATAGGCTAGGGGTAATTTCCCTGGAGAGTCAAAGACTGAGAGGTGCCTTCATGGAGATTTATAAAATCATAAGGGGCATGGATAAGGTGAACATCCAGGGTCTTTTCCCCCCAGTTAGGTGGGTTCAAAACAAGATCACATGGGCTAAAGTTGAGAGGGCAAAGATTAAAAACGGATCTAAGGGGCAAAGTTTTCAAGCTGTGTGTGGTGTATGTGTGGAATGAGCTGCCAGATGAAGTAGTGGAGGCTGATACAATTACAACATTTGAAAGGCATCCGATTGGGTACGTGAATAGGAAGAGTTTCCAATGATATGGACCAATAGCTGGCAAATGGGGCTCCGTTTGTTGAGGATTCCTCGTTGGCATCGACCAATTGGACCAAAGGTCTGTTTCTGTGCTGTACATCTCTATGACACTAATAAATGGAAATAAGATATGTTCCTCTTTTGTGGAGAGCTAGTAGAAGCACAGATAATTGTCCTTGGAGCTGAGAAGTTTAAGCAGTGATTTTGACCAGGTGCAAATTTGTTTCTAGGCTATCTAATCTGCAGAGAGAGGGGAATTGTAAACAATGTCACAATTTTAGTAACTATTTTCAGCTAATTGGCAAATAATGTGAATATGTGAACTTTTTTTAT
The DNA here is from genome assembly GCF_047496795.1 of Chiloscyllium punctatum. NCBI lineage: Eukaryota > Metazoa > Chordata > Chondrichthyes > Orectolobiformes > Hemiscylliidae > Chiloscyllium > Chiloscyllium punctatum. The sequence goes on from NC_092788.1 coordinate 38,343,235, forward strand.
TCAGTAACTTCTGAGTATCTGGAACAGTCTGAATGGCAGCTGGACACAGACTCAGCAGTTATTCATAAACAGATTTGCAGCATCTCCAGCGGGAGAGGGTACATCCCAACTGGGCTGAACAGCCCCAGCCTCTGTGCTCTGTGATACTGCCCCATTGACTGTGAATGTTGAAGCTCATCCCAGGGCAGAGAGAGGGAGGATCCCACCACTCACCTCACAATGGGCCCTGATGATTGATGTCAGCACAGGCCAATAGGGGGCAGAGGGCAGTACTGGAGGACCAGGTTGTACCAGTTTGTCCTCCAACCAATCGGAGTGAATGAGGGCATCCTCAAGGCTGGAACTAAAGAAAGGCACATATCGCAGAGATGTGACAAACTGGAGGACATGAGATAGGGAGCGTTCTGTGGCTGGTGAGGAATTATATAAATAAGGAAGAGTTGTGAGGCTGGATGAGGTGACAGTGATTGGGAGAGTTGTGAGGATGGAGGAATTTAGAGTTAGGATTAGAGTCATAATGTTATACAGCAAGGAAACAGGCCCTGTGGTCCACCCAGTCCATGGCGACCATAATTCCAAACTGACCTAATTGTACCTGCCTCTGCTTGGTCCACATCCATCCAAATATTTCCTATTTATGTACTTATCTGAATGTCTTTTAAATATTGTAATTGTATTCACAGCTACCACTTCCTCTGGAAGTTCATTTCACAAGTATATATTTTTTTAAAACCCTAATGTCTTTTCTCAAATCTTTCTAATTTCTTCTCAAAATGAATGCACCCGAGTTTTGAATCCCCCTCTCCCCCAGCTATTCACCTTTCTGATTTTGTAAGCCTCTAATAAGGTCACCCCTCAACTCGTGCACGCCAGTGAAAAAAATTCCCAGCCTATCCAGCCTCTCCTTAGAGCACAACCCCTCCATTCATGGCAACATCTTCTGAACCGGCTCCAATTTAATAATATCCTTCCTATAACAGCACAACCAGAAATGGACAGAGTATTCCAGAAGAGGCCTCCCCAACGTCCTGTACATCCTCAACATAACGTCCCAACTCCTGGACTCAAAGGTTTGAACAATGAAGGTAAGTGTGCTAAGCACCTTCTTCACCACCCTGTCTACATGTAACACAAACTTCAAAGACGTGAAGCTCTCGGTCTCTTTGTTCCCATATCACTCCTCAAGGCCCTACTTTTATGGAGTGTAAGTCCTACCTTCGTTTGTTTTGTCAGGATGTTATATTTTGCATTTATTCCAATCCAAAAAAAAATTGAGTATAAAGGCAGTAGGAGTATAATTAAGAGGGGAATCAGGAGGCGAAAAAGGGACGTGAGATAGCTTTGGCGAATAGGGTTAAGGATAATCCAAAGGGCTTTTGTAAATACATGAGGAACAAAAGGCTAACTAGGGAGAAAATAGAGACCCTCAAAGATCAGCAAGGCAGCCATTGTGTGGAGCTGCAGGCGATGAGCGAGATAGGAAACAAGTATTTTGCATCAATGTTTACTGTGAAGAAGTACATGGGAGATATAGAATGTGGGGAAATAAATGGTGACATCTTGAAAAATGTCCTTATTACAGAGGAGGAGGAGGTGCTCAATGAGTGGCTAAGGAGCTGGTGCAGGGGAAAAGGATTCACGTTTTTTGGATCGTTGTGATCTCCTGGAGTAGAGTTGACCTTCATAAGAAGGATGGATTGCACCTGAATTGGAAGGTGTCTAATATCGAGGCAGGGAGACTTGCTGGTGATACTCGGGAGGCATTAAACCAGTGAGGGAGTGGGTGTAAACCCAAGAAGATAGTGAGGAAAGAGATATGTCTGAGGCTGGTACAGTTCAGAAATCAAATAGTCAAGGCAGGCAAGGGCAAGGCACAGAATGAAGACGGACTGAGCAGTTGCACTGCATTTACTTCAATAGAAGAGGCCTGACAGGGAAGGCAGATGAGTTCAGGGTGTGGTTTTGAACATGGCACTGGGATATTATAGCAATTACAAAGGCATCACTCAAGGATGGATAGGACTGGCAGCTTAATGTTCCAGGGTATAGATGCTTTAGGGAGAATAGAAAGGGGGAGAAGGAAGGACGGGGAGTGGCATTTTTGATTCGGGATAACATTATGTTTTTGCTTAGGGAAGATAATCCTGGGAGTATGCCCAATGAAGTTATTATGTGGAACTGGGAAATAAGAAAGAGATGATCACCTTATTGGGGTTTTCTGCATGGATTTCGTCCGGGTGCTCTGGTTTCCTCCCATAGTCCAAGAATGTGCAGGTTGGGTGGATTATCCATGTTGAATTGCCCATAATGTTCAGGGATGTGTAGGTTGGCTGGCCCTGGGAAATGCAATGTTACAGGGGAAGGTTAGGAGGCTCTCCAGGTCAGTATCAGTGTGATGGGCTGAATGACCTGCTTCCACACTGTTGGGAGTCTCTGATAATTCTACTAGTTTTAAAATAGTTACAGAAAATAATATACCAGATCTAAACGTTAAGGTTCTGAATTGGACAAAGGCCAATTTTGATGGCACAAGGCAAGAACTTTCATCTAGCCCCTCAAGCCTGCTCTGCCATTCAATAAGATCAGGGCTGATCTTTTCATGGCCTCAGCTCCACATTCCTGCTCTCTCACCATAACCCTTAATTCTTTTCCTGTTCACAAATCTACTTTTTGCCTTAAAGGCATTCAAGTTGATAACGTCAAATGCTGCACTCGGCAGGGAATTCCACCTTTAACTGAAGAAGCTCCTCCTGAACAGTCCTAAATCTGCTCTCCCTTATTTTGAGGTAATGTTCTGTAATTTGACCACTCCCAGTGGAAATAGCCTCCCTGCTTCTGTCTTATCTACTCCCTTCATAATTTTATTGTTTCCTCTCCAACCTCCCATTCTTCTAAATTACAATGACTATAGAACCAGTTTTCTCAATCTCTCCACATACACCAACCCTCAACTCCCAACTCAAACTAGTGAACCTCCTCTGTACTCCCTCCAGTGCCAGTCCATCCTTCCTGAAGTAAGGAGACCAAACCTGTACACAGTACTCCAGGTGTGGCCTCCCCAGCACCCTGTACAGCTGCAGCATAACCATCCCTCTAGCAATGAAGGACAATATTCCCTTCACTGCCTTAATTACCTGCTGCACCTACAAACCACCTTCCTGTGATTCATGCACAAGGACACCCAGCTCCCTCTGCTCAGCAGCATGGTGCATGTTTTCACCATTTCATCATCCAGTTTGCTGTTAGTCCGACCAAAATGGATGACCGCACATTTCCCAACATTGAACTCCATCTGTCAGACCCTTACCCACTCATGTAACTGATCTGTATCCCTGTGCAGACTTAGTGGCCTCTGCACACATTGCTCTACCTCATCTTTGTATCAAATGTGAACTCTGACACTGTACACTTGGTCCTCAACTCCAAAACATTTGTGTAAATTGCAAACAGTTGTAGTGCCAACACTAATCCAAACACCCATTTATCCCCATTCTTTATTTTTTGTTGGTTAACCGATCCTGTATCAATGATAATTACCCATAATGCTGTGCATCTTTACCTTATACAGCAGCCTTTTGTGTGGCAACTTATCGAATACCTTCTGGAAATCCAGGTACACCACATCCACTGAGTCCGTCTTGTCCAACGCACTCGTCATATCCTCAAATAATTCCAGTACATGCGTTAAACGTGACCTGCCTTTCATGAATCCATGCTTTGTCTGCTCAGTGAGACCATTTCTACCCAGATATCTCACCACTACTTCCTTGAGAGATTCAAGCATTTTCTCCATTAGAGACGTTAAGCTAACGGGTCCTTTTTGAAAAATAGTGACACCACATTTGCAGCTTCCAGTCTGTTAATACCATCCCAGAATCCAACAAATTTTAGTGAATTATCACGAGGTCTATTTGTTATTTCCCTCCCCACCTCCCCACCATCTCTTTTAGTCCCTGGGATGCATTCCATCAGAGCCAGGAGACCCATCTACCTTTCCCAACATTACCTCTTTACTGAGAATGATTGCTTCTGTATCCTCATCTGCCATTGCCTCCATAGGCCTGCGACAATGAGAGTACACTGACAGTATGTTCCTGTTAAGGCCAAGGCTGGGAGGTGTAAAGAATGCTGCCTGACGAAAGATATTGTGGGCCTGGTCAAGAAAATGAAGGAGGCATATGGCAGGTACAGAGAGCTGTTTTTGTGTGAATCCCTAGAGGAGTATAGGGGCAGTAGGAGTATACTCGAGGTAAACCAGGAGGGCAAAAAGGGGACATGAGATAGCTTTAGGAAATAGGCTTAAAGAGAATCCAAAGTAATTGTACAAAAACATTAAGGACAAACGAGTAACCAGGCAGAGAATAGGTACCCGCAAAAATCATCAAGGCTGTCTGTGGAACCGCAGGAGGTGAGAGAGATTCTGTATGAGCGGAGAGGTTTTACAAACAAAATGTGCACGTCGGAAAACACGTCCCAGTCTCTTGTTTTCAGTAAACGGAGAATTGCCTCAGTGTGGCTGCAGGCATGGGTGCGCGCCGCCATCTTTATTCGGGGCAAGAATTCACAGGATACATGCGGAGCCTCCAGCTTTGTAGGGGGCAAGGTGCAGCCAGGCGCATGTGCAGCCTTTCTCTGGTACAGAGTCATTGGGCAGGATTTACACAGAGCACACTCACACTCAGAGAAATTGATGTTTATTTCTGGATTTGTTTCGCCATTCATTTAAATGATTTGGTATCATAAATGAGTTTGCAGGTCATACAAAATGGGAGGTATTGTGGATAATGAAGAAGGTTACCTCAGATTACAATGAGATATTGATCAGATGGGGGATAATTTAGATAAATGTGAGGTGCTGCATTTTGGAAAAGCAAATCAGGGCAGGACTTATATACTGAATGGCAAGGCCCTGGAGACGTTTGCAGAACAAAGAGACCTTGGACTGCAGGATCATAGTCCTTACAAGTCAAGTTGCAGGCAGATAAGATGATGAAGAAGGTGTTCAGTATATTTTCCTTTATTGGTTCAAGCATTGAGTATTGGATGTGGGAGGTCATGTTGCTGTACAGGACATTCGTTAGGCCACTTTTGGAATATTGTGTGTAGTTCTGGCCTGCCTCCTATCAGAAGGGTGCTGTGAAACTTGAAAGGTTTCAAAAAAGACTTACAAGGATGTTGTTAGGGTTGGAGGATTTGAGCTACAGGGTGAGGCATAAAAGGCAGGGGCTGTTTTCCCTGGAGTGCCATAGGCTGAGCGGTGATGTTATGGAGGTTTATACAATCATGAGGAGCATGAACAGGGTAAATGAACAAGGTGTTTTCCCTGGAGTAGTGGTGTCCAGATGTAGAGGACATTGCTTTAGGGTGAACGGATAAAATTTCAAAGGGGGCTAAAGGGCAACTCTTTCATGCAGTGGGTGGAATGAGCTGCCAGAGGAAGTGGTGGAGGCTAGTACAATTAAAACATGTTAAAGGCATTTAAATAGACACATGATATGATTAGGAAGCGTTTACAGGGATATGGGCCAAGTGCTGGAAAATGGGAATAGATTAGGTTTGGATACCTGGTTAGCATGGATGAGTTAGACCGAAGGGTCTGTGTCAGTGCAATACATCTCTATGACTGTGGGATCATAACAGCTTATATTGCTCTGCTTCATCTCTGGGCTCCCTTATGACCACTTTGTCAATATCTAGCTTCCTCAGTCTCGAACAATTGGTGTATATTTGGTCTGTTTAGTATTTTATTATTACTTTTAGAGACATTTTTGTAAGTTAATTTTTCACTGCCACCCAGCCCCTGACCATGTGCTGCTTATCAATTTTTTTTTGGAAAATCTTTGACAGTCAAGAATTCTTTTTTCCAATAAGCAAGTGTATTTTCCTTCCATTTGGAACTATCAAATTCTGCACCATTTTCATTCCCTGTATCCGTTGTGCACTCCCTGAAACATCAACTGTGTTTCTCCATCCACAGATACCAGTGATTAATGCCAAAGCCCTGTTGCCTGTGGAGAGGGTGATGTTTGACTTTCTTGTACAGCTGCAGTTTGTGTGGTGGAGGTGCTTCCACAATGTGGTTGGATAAGAGACATTACAGAGTATTCATTCAGCAACAGTAAAGATCTGAAGATAATGTCCAAATCAACAACAGTTTGTATTTTTATTATCATGCTTATAATTCCACAAAAATATTATTGGGAACGTTAGACATAAGGCCAGAGAAGGATGATATTAGGTCAGGTGACCAAAACCATTGCCAAATAAGCAGGCTTTGAGGAATGTCTTAAAGGAGGAAAGCAGACCTGTGAGGTTTTAGCTGCGAATTTCAGACCTTGTTGCTTTGGCAACTGTAAAAGCAGCCACACAGGTGAAGTAATGAATTAACAGATCATTGGGAGTCTCGAACAGAATGGGTTGTCGAGGTCTCAAAGGGTGTGTGATGCAGCGAGCTAGGGATGATCACAACCAGGAATTAAATCAAGGGTGAGAATTTTAAATTGAGGGATGTGGGCCGGATGCTGGCAGGTGAGACTAGATTGGGTTGGAGTATCTGGTCGGCATGGACGGGTTGGATTGAAGGGTCTGTTTCCAAGCTGTACATCTCTGTGGCTCTATGTTGTTGATTATGAATAGGAGCCTTTTGATGGATCAACACGTTTTGGTACGAGGGAGCACTTGGGCAGCAGAGATTTAGTTTTTCTTGAGATTACAGGGAGATTGAATGTGGGAAACTGGCCAGGAGTGTGTTTGGATAATGAAGTCTGGAGATAACACAAAGTGGATGAGAGTATATGAGCTGAGACAAGGGTAGAATCAGCTAGAATTAGTGATCTTGGAGTGGGACTGGGCTGTCACCCTCACCTCACCTCTGGGATTCAGTTAGTTGTCAGGTTGTGAATCAGGGCGGTTACACAATCGGGAGCTGAGTGGCCCTGGTGGTGCCTAAAATGAGTGTCACTCAGCTGGCTGTTGCTGAGCAGATGCTGCTTGATAGCCCTGTTGATGACATCTTCCATCACTTTACTGCTGATCGAGTGTGGACTGATAGAAAAAAATTGGCTGGTTTGGATTGCCCTGTGTTTTTGTGTTGAACATCCCTGGGCAATGTTCCACATTGTCGGTAGATGCCAGTGCTGGAGCGGTACTCTGCTTGGTGGGTGGCAAGTTCTGGGGCACAAACCATCAGTATTATTGCCAGAATATTGGCAGGGCCCATAGCCTTTGCACTACTTAACCATTTCTTGATGTTATTCAAACTGAATCAAATTGGCTTAAAACTCACATCTGTGATGTTGGAAACCACTGGTGAACGCTGAGATGGATCATCACACTTTGCACTTCTGGCTGCAGATTGCTGCAAATGCTGTTGTCTTATCTGGTGCATGGGTGTTTGAGACCCCTCCATCAGTAAGGGTGGGGATTTCTGTGATGCTTCCTCCAGTGAGTTGTTTAATTGTCCATCACCGTTCACAACTGGGTGTGGCAGAACTGCAGAGCTCCGATCTGTTCCATTGGATGTAGGATCACTTAGCTCTGTTGCTTGCTGCTGATGCTGTTTGATATGCAGGTAGTTCTGTTTGGTAGCTTCACCAGGTTGGCACTTCATTTTTAAGTCTGCCTGGTGCTGCTCATGGCATGCCCTCCTTTCCTGTCCATTGTAATGGTGAGTGCGGGATCTACAAACCCATGAGATTACAGATTGTGCTGGAGTACAGTTCTGCTGCTGTTGATGTCCCACAGTGCCTCATAGATACCCAGTTTGAGATCCTCCATCTCTTCAGAGTCTGTCCCATTTAGAACGGTGATAGTGTCACTCAACACAATGGAGGTTTTTCTCAACTTTAAGGCAAGACTTTGTCTCCAAAAGGAATGTGTGATGTTCGCTCATACCGATACTGTCATGGCCAGATGTATCTGCTGCTGGTCAATTCATAACAATGAGATCAAGTATGTTTTTCCCTCTTGTTGGTTCCCTCAGCACCCACTGCAGACTCAGTTGAGCAGCTATATCCTTTAGGACCTGGCCAGCTCAGTCAGTAATTCTGTTGCAGAGCTAGTCTCGATTGTGGACATTGAAACCCTGTCCCCAGAGTCTGTTTGACACCATTTTATAGCCTCAGTGCTCCTCCAAATGTTGTTCAACATGAAGGAGAAGTGATTCATCCTCCAAGGGAGGACGGTACATGGTAATCAGCAGGAGCCATGAGACTTCCTGGTCTCCGGAGCCAATGCTGTGTACTCCCAGGGCAAATCCTCCCTGTCTGTACACCACTGTGCCACCACCTCTGCCTGGTCTGTCCTGCCAGTGGGACAGGACATATCAGAGATTTCAGGAGAAAGTGAAGACTGCAGATGCTGGAGATCAGAGTCAAGAGTCTGGTGCTGGAAAAGCACAGCAGGTCAGGCTGATGGCGGGCTTAGGCTTGAAACGTCGATTCTGCTTCTCCTCAGATGCTGCCTGCCCTGTTGTGCTTTTCCATCACCACATGCTCAATATCTAGGGATGGTGATGGTGGTGTCTGGTCATTGCCTGTAAGTGTTGATTTCATGTGTATGACTATGTCAGGCTGTTCCTTGATTGGTCTGTGAGACAGCTCTGCACATTTTGGCCCCAAAATCCAGATGTTAGTCTGGAGGACGTTGCACCATCGAGAGGACTGAATCTGTGATTTTACTAAATGTTGCCATCTTAAATGCCGAATTGTCCAACCAGTTTCATTCCTGTGTTGAGATTTTGCAGTGATTAATACAGTGAGTCGCTGGCTGGGCCACTGTCAGGTTGACAGGGTTTTTTCCGCCATTGACAATGGTTCCATGGAGATCAGGAGATTCCTAATTTGTTATTTTTTCTTGAATTCAGATTCCACCACCTGCCAAGATGGGATTCGAACCAGGACTTCAGCCGTTTGTTTTAATATTTTGGATAAAATTTAAATAAATTAGGTTTGTTCACTCACTTTAAATATCACTTACCCAGGTTTTGTTTCTTTGTGAAACACTGTCCATCATCCTGTCTCCTCCATCCTTCTCTCCAACAACAAGAGTTTGGAGCACATGGAGTTTCTCCGTCACTAAGACTGAGATAATCCGATCTGGAGCTTCCCTCCCTCCCACTAGCCCACTGAGTCAAACTGCCTCACGTGGTGTTCCCGGTTTTTGTCCTAAACCTACATCTTCCTCCAGTCTCTTGTCAAGCCTTATCAGAGCTCATCTTGACCCTTTACCCTAATCTCACTAAACTACAGACTTTCCAACTCTCTTTCCTCCTCCTCCTCATCAGTCCCCCTCACCGATTCACAGATATTGTTCCTTGTTCTGTCTTTTCTGGTTATGTCCTTCTCTCCCAAAATCCTGCTCCATCTCCACTCTCCCTTTCCTTTCTGAATTCCTTGTATTTGGTGTCCTTGGTCCCTTCTGTATCTCACCTACATACTACCAGGAGGTGACATTGTGCAAAAGCACCATGTTGGGTTTCACATGTACACTGACGATGCCCAGCTCTCTCTCCCTATCATCCCTCTCCATTACTCCACTGTTACTCAGTTATCAAACTGCTTACCACATTCCCACTACTCGATTAGGTGCAGTTTCCTCCAATGAAACATTGTAGTGGTTAAACTCGTTGCCTGACAAATTCCTTTCCCTTACTGCTGAACCTCTCCCTCTCACTGGGAACTATGCAGCAGAACTACACTCTTCACAATATTGCAGTTATATCTGATGCGAAGCTGACCTTCTGATCAGACATCTACACAATCCCAAACACCAGGAATTCCAATCTCTTAAACGTTGCTTGTCTCCTCCTCACCCCAGCTCCATTGCTACTGAAACCCCTTACCCGTGTCTGTGTTGCCTTAAACGTGACGAGTCCGAAACAGAACCCTTGATTCTGTGACTGACTCAGAATCTGGTTTCAAACTCCCCCCTCAGTATTTACCTTCAGACACATCAGTATTTATTCTGTCAAACCCCTTAAGAATCTGGTGGTGCAGTCTGTTAGTGGCTGGTGGAAATGACATAGGATGATGTGTTGTATCTGGGTGGAAGGTAAGGACTGGGGAGGGGGGGGCTTCTATCCTTGTTGCAGTTGGAGGTGTGGGTTTGAAAGGCGGAGGTGTGGGTTTCAAAGGCAGAGGTGTGGGAAGTGGAGGAGATATAGTGGATGGTGTTGACCACATGGGAGGGGAAATTGCAGTCCTTGAAATACGGGGCCATTTGGAATGTTCTGGCCTCACTGGAACACTGCAGTAAGCGTGAGACAGAGATGTTGTCCAGGGAACAGGCTCGTGTGTTAAAGTGACAGGCAGCTGGAAGCTCAGGGTCTGTTTTGCAGCAGAATGTAGATCATCAGTCGCCATTTCCACCACCTCCACTGAGATGCTGCCAGACACCGCTTCCTGTCCCCACCATTAACAGGTATGCACCCCCCCCAGCCAGATCATAATCCACTCCTTTTTGTTTCTAAATGTTCCAGTCTCTCTTTGGGTTCTGTCCCTCCCTGTTATTTACACTTTAACCCCTATCTCCTGCAATACAAAGATCTGCAGGTTAGTTGAATTGGCCAAGCTAAATTTCCCATAATGTTCAGGGATGTGTAGGTTAGATGCATTAGTCAGGAGAAATGTAGAGAAATAGGGTAGGGGAATGGGTCTGGGTGGGATACTCTTCGGAGGAACGCTGTGGACTTTTTGGGCCGAATGGCCTGTTTCCACACTGTCAGGATTCTAATTTTCCCAGCTCCCATTGGATCTGAGGAAGGGCCACTGGACAGATTCCTGTTCCCAGATGCTGCCAGACCTGCTGAGCTTTCCCAGCACCTTCTGCTTGTTGTTCCTGATTGATACCATCCATACACCTTCTGGGTTTGATTCAGACAGGGGGAGGATCCCACCACTGACCTCACAATGGGGTCCAGCTGATTGATGGCAGCTTCGGACCAATAGGAAAAGGTGGTGGGACTAGTGGACCAAGTGGAACCAGCTGGTCATCCAAACAATGGGAGTGAATGAGGGGCGTGGCCAGTGGGATGACACGTCACCAGTAACTCTGCCTGTGCAGCGCCACGTGACACGGCCGTCGGTGAATGTGGGAGACACAAACAGGGAAGGGGAGAGTGGCTTCAGAGACAGGGAGATAATGAGTCACTTTAGACTGGGAAGTTTTAATTACACTCTGTGCGGGTCGTTAGTCTGAATTAGAAACTCTTAATCCCGCATTTGCAGCAGATGGGAAGATGGCTGCGGACATCAGGCAGTGACAGTTCCTGGGATATGGCTGCCATCTTTATTGGGAGCAAGGTACAGTGAGGCACATGTGCATGTCCCCTTCCTAGGATTGTGGGGGGAGAAGGTTTGAAGAGAGGCATTTACACATCAAGCACATACCAAGAGAAAAGTATGTCTTTGTATTCTTCCTGCACTGACTGTGAGTTTTGTTTTGTGAATTCATTTCATAGGATATTAAATCAGAATAATTGGGGCTGGGATCTCAAAAGCAAGTTTTTACAGTCAATGGAGTCATCAGGATCTGAATATCATTGGCATTTAACTGTGGAAGGAGAAAGGTTTGTCTGATCTGTTTGTGGGAAGATATCTCCAATATTTTTGTTAAGCAGAAAGATGTACAAATTCGTGGTTGGATCACCCTTTGGGTATGTGCTGCCTTCTGGGCCCTGCAGCAGAGGAAGGAGATATTGGCCTGAGAGGGAGCACAGATTCATCCAGATTACACCTCGTCTCTTTGTAAGAACTCTCAGATTTAGACCCAATCACCCACTTCATGATGTTAACCTGTAAACTTTTTTATTTTCAATTACTTGCAAACTTCCCATTAAAAGTCCTTTTGGACTCAAATTCCAGTACCTTTCATTTGGAATGTTCCAGCTTCTGACAACTGTCTGTTCATTCCGAAACTGCTGAGGTCCATGTTGACTCTGGGGTTACAAAGGGCTGAATTGAAAGATGAGGTGCTGTCCCTGAGCTCCCATTGAGATACATTGGAACAGTACAGGAGACTGAGGGCAGTGTAGGTGTGAGCAGACAATGAAAATGACAGGGCTGCACTGTGAGGGCTGCTTGGCTCAATGAGAGTGTTCTGGAGTTGGGTGTAAACAGAGTGAGGTGAGACAGGGAGACGGTGAAGCTGAAACTCAGTTTTGGTTCAGGCCTTTCAGAAACGCACATGATCCCAATGGGAACAGTCAGTTTTTATGTGGTACCTGCGGAGTATTTCTTAACAGTTTTTAAAGTATAACATAACAGGTTAAGTAAAGATTGGTGCTTGTGATTTTAATAGAACTGTTTGTGTGAAGGAAGGTTGCTAGTTCATTTAAATTCTCTTAATGGGAGTAACTAAATGAATAAAGAGAGATATTGAGATAGGAGCCCTCAGACCCGTGGTGTGCTACTCTTGCACAATGTGGGAAATAAGGGAAGCTTCCAGTATCCCTGACGGCTATGTATGCAGGAAGTGGACCCACCTGCAGCTACTGGGAAACTGTTTTTCAGACCTGGAGCTGTGAGTGGAGCATCTGCAATACTGAGAATGTTATGGTCAGCACGTTTAGTGAGTTAGTCACACTGCAGGTGAGGGTTACACAGGCACAAAGGGAATGGGTGACCATCAGATCAAGAAAATAGACAGGAAGGGAGTGCAGGAATCCCCAGTGGTTATCCCCTTCTCAAACAGGTCCAGATATACCACTTGGGATTCTGTTGGGAGGTTACGGGTGGGGTAGCCTCTCGGGAAATCAGCAACAGTCAGGTTCATGACACACCACAGAAAGGTCTGCTGTACAGAGCGGGAGGAAAGAGAGTGGCAGGGCTAAAGTGACAGGGGATTCAATAGTCGGTACACAGACAGGCACTTCTATGGCCACAGACATGAATCCAGGATGGTATGTTACCTCCCTGGTGCCAGGATCCGCAATAGCTTGGATAGGCTATCGGACATTGTGGAGCTGGTGGGTAAACAGCCCATGGTGGTGGAATCTTCTCACTATGAAGACCATGGATCATTTACATACTCCACTGCTTCCCACTCCTATCTGCTTCGAAAAGAGAGAATCACAGAGAAACACGGAATAAAATGGGGTCAGAGTCTCTGGTATAAAACTGTTTAACACAGTGCCCCCATCTTATCCATATTGGTCATCAAGCACACATACCCGGTGTGATCATCTAATACCTTTTTGATATTAGAATAGATGATACATGATTAGTTAATGTTTTGATGAGGAAAATGAGCAAGAGAGGTTTAGTAGTAATTTCTGAAGCTCAGGGTGCATGAATCTGAATTAAAAATGGGCTATCCTCAAGGCTGGAATTAGAGAAAAGCACTTAGCACAGAGATTTGTGGGGCTCGAGGAGATTACAAATACAAGGAGGATTGTGAGAATGGATGATGTTACAGAGACAGATGTTTTGTGATACCAGAGATAGTGAGGGTTCTGAGGCTGGAGAGGAATTACAGAGATAAGGAAGAGTTGTGAAGCTGATGAAGTGACAGTGATAGAGAGTTGTGAGCATGGAGCAATTTACAGAGACACCGAGAGTTAGAGTCTTAAAGTTATTCAGCATGGAAACAGACCCTGTGGTCTAACCAATCCATGTCGACTATAATTCCAAGCGAAACTGACTGCACCTGCCTCCAAATATTTCCTATTGATGAACTTTAGCCGATGTCTTTTAAAGATTGTAATTGTATTCACAGCTCCCATTTCCCCATGCAGTTCATTCCACAAATGTAAAAATATCCTCATATCTGATAGGATATCTATAAAATATCGATAAAACATCCTAAAATCTATTTAAAACCTTTCTCATCTCTCTCTTCAAAATGTGTGCACCCGAGTCTTCAATCCCCCTGCGACCCCCCGGGCATTCATCTTATCTACACTCTCCGTGATTTTATAAACCTCTAATACGTTCACCCCTCAACCTCCTATACTCCAGTGACAGAAATCTCAGCCTATCCAGCCACTCCTTCAACACCACCCCTCCATTCATGGCAACATCCTGGGAAATATCTTCTGAACCTTCTCTAATAACATCCTTCCTATAACAGGGAACCAGAACTAGATGCAGTATTGCAGAAAAGGCCTCACCAGCATCCTGTACAGCCTCAATATTACGTCCAAACTCCTCTACCTAAAGGTCTGAGCAATGAAGGTAGGTGTGCTAAACACCTTCTGAACCACCCTGTCTACATATGACACAAGACCTGAACCCCTCGGTCTGTTTGTTCTATGTCACGACTCAAGGCCTTACTTTTAATTAGTGAAATTAATTAATGAGGCTAAAGGGGATGTCTGTTTTATCAAAATGTAATAGCTTACATTTATTCAAATTAAACTCCGTCTGCCCCTCTTCAGCCCATTCACCCAATTGATCAAGATCCCTTTGTAATCATAAATAACCTTTGTTACTGTCCACTTTAACAGTTTTGATGTCACCCACAAACAAACCATACTTTGTATATTCTTACCCAAAACATCTACACGCATGGCAAGCAAAAATGGACCCAGCACCGATTCCTGTAGAACACTACTGGTCACGGGCCTCCAGTCTGAAAAGCAACCCTCCACTACTACACTCTGTTTCCTACCGTTAAGCTCGTTTTGTATCCAATTGGCAAGCTCTTCCTGAATCCCATGTGATCAAACTTTACAAATTAGTCTCCCATGCAGAACCTTGTGAAAGGCTTTACTAAAGTCCAAATAAACAATGTCTAACGCTCTGCCCTCGTCGATCTTCTTGGTTACTACCTTAAAAAGCTCAATCAAGTCTGTGAGACACCCTCTTGTGTAACCATGTTGACTGTGCCTGATCATTCCTTAACTCTCCAAATACATGTAAACCCTATCCTTCTGAATGACCCACAGGTCACCCACCACTGAAGTCAGACTCCGAGGTCTACAGTTCCTAGGCTTCTCCTTCTATCCCTTCACAAACAAAGGTACAACATTAGCCACTCTCCAGTCATCAGGTAGCTCACCCGTAGTTATCGATTATACAAATATTTCTCCATGGTGCCCACAATTTCCTCCCACCCAAACTGTTCCCATCCGATCACTTCAGTCACTTGCCCTGTCTGATCAGCCAAGAAAAGCTCAGGTGTTGCTTGCTTTCTGATAGGAACATTTACAAATTGATAAAGAACATTTTCTTGGACTCGTTTAACAAATTCTTTCCCAACCAAACCACTCACACTATGGTAGTCCCAGTCAATGTTTGCAAAATTAAATCATCTACTATTACCACCTTATTATTCTGACTTTATATCTGAGATCCCTCTGTATGTTCCTTTAGTTCACTCTGATTATTGCGGCGTCTATAGTGCCATCCGACCAAGGTGATCATTTTTTAAATTTTGAAAACACAATTTTATTTTTAAAAAGCTCTCCTCCGCGATTTGAAAATACATCTCTTTTTGTTTATTCACTCAGTTGATGTGGGTGTTTACCCTGAGGGCAGTTGAGAGTTAACTCCATTGCTGTGGGTCTGGAGTCACTTGTCGGCCAGACCAGGTGAGGATGACAGTTTCTTTCCCAAAAGGACATTAATGAACCAGATGGGGGTTTTCTAACAATCGACAATAGTTTCATGGTCATCATTCGCCTTTTCATTCGCGATTGTATTGAATTCCGATGCCACCATCAGCCATGTTGGGATTCTAACCCTAATCCTCGGAACATTACATATATTACTCGTCTATCAAGAATACCATCTGGCCATTACCTCCCTTTTTAGCAGAGTTTTTTAAAAAATGTTCCCTCATTCTACATATACAATTTGTGATAAAATACTCAAATGTCCATGTGTCGGCCTCTCCAAAAGTTCACTCAACAGAAATCTGTTTGGGGGGAAAATATTTCACTCTTTTTTTTGGGGTTTTTTATTTTTCATTTTTGAGGTAAAAGAAACAAAAATGAATCCAAATAAAAATCTTACATCACGGACATGTAATTTCTGAAGCTGGAGGGGGATTACAGAGACGCTGAGGGTGGTGAGGCTGGAGAGGGATTACAGAGACGCTGAGGGTGGTGAGGCTGGAGGGGGATTACAGAGACCGGGAGGGCAGTGAGGCTGGAGGGGGATTACAGAGACAGGGAGGGTGGTGAGGCTGGAGGGGGATTACAGAGACAGGGAGGGTGGTGAGGCTGGAGGGGGATTACAGAGACAGGGAGGGTGGTGAGGCTGGAGGGGGATTACAGAGACAGGGAGGGCGGTGAGGCTGGAGGGGGATTACCGAGACAGGGAGGGCGGTGAGGCTGGAGGGGGATTACCGAGACAGGGAGGGTGGTGAGGCTGGAGGGGGATTACCGAGACAGGGAGGGTGGTGAGGCTGGAGGGGGATTACCGAGACAGGGAGGGTGGTGAGGCTGGCGGGGGATTACCGAGACAGGGAGGGTTGTGGGGCTAGAGGGTGATTGTTGTCCAAACATCACTGTGGTGTACATGGACTGCAGTATTTCAGGAAGACAGTCTACCACCACTTTCTCCAACACAAAGGTGGCCAATCAATACTGGTCTGGGCAGCAAAGTCAACCTCCAGTGAATAAAACCAAGCAGTGCCCTCTCTGAGCTGACTGGCTGTGAAGTTATAAACATCTCTGGAAATGGAGTGGACAGAGAAGAGAAACAGTGACATTTCACAGCTGCCCTCCGAGAGTCCTCACCCTTGGAAGTACTCAGAGCCGGGGATCAGCTCAGTGGGTTTCAGTCTCTTCAAACATCAATCTTAGTCTGTTCTATTTTATTAAATCTACAATAGTGAGTAAGGTGAGGGTTTCTTTTTAATGTCTTACAGTCTCTTGATTAAATGTTTAAAATATAAAACATAAGCATTGTTATTCTCGGGCAGTATTTTTCCAGCAGTAAGACTGTGCCTTTTTCTTGGTCTGTAGATTCTTAAGGCAGAGAGATGGCCTGTTGTAGAGTGGCGTGCTGTTCATGTCGGATGTTGGAGATTAGGGAGAGTCTCCATGATCCTGTGATTATGTCTGCAGGAAGTGTGATTGTAAATCCTATTGGATCGCATGTATTGGTGGAAGAGTGATTAAAGGCAGTGAGGAATTGACAGGAGCCTGGGGGTGTGATTAAGGGGCAGTCTCAGGATTGCAGGATACTGCAGATACAGTCAGGTAGATGGGTTGCCTCCAGGAAAGGTAGGAGGGGGTAGGCAGGTAGTACAGCAGTCTTCTATGGCTATCCCCCCTCTCAGACAAGTATACTGTTTTGGAAAATGTAGTTGGTAATAGACTTTCAGGGGAATGTAACACTGACAGTCAAGTTACTGTGACTGAGACTGGCTCGACTGTAATGTGAGATATATCCAGTTCCACGTGATCAATGGTGATAGGGGACTCTCTAGTCAGGGGCACAGTCTGCTGTTTCTGCAGCTGACAGTGAGACATCAGAATGGGGTGGTGCCTGGGTCAAGGATGACTCCGAGATGGTTCAGAATCTTCTCAAAGGGGAGGATAACCAGTGGGAAGACATTGTACATTGGTACCAGTGGCATAGGAAGGGGAAAGCATGGGGTCCTGACGAGCAGGGAGATTTGCTAGTGCCACTCGGCAGGCATTAAACCAGTGAGGGAGTCGGGGTAATCCTAAAGAGATAGTGAGAAAAGAGGTGAGTCTGAGACTGGTACTGTTCACCAGTCAGACTGTCAAGGCAGGCAAGAGCAAGTCACAGAATGAGGTGGGACGGACCAGTTACACTGCATTTATTTCAGTGCAAGAGACCTGACAGGTCAGGCAGGTGGGCTCAGGGTATGGTTTTGAACAACATGGCACTGGAATATTACAGCAATTACAGAGGCAATACTCAGAGATGGATAGGACTAACAGCTTAATTTTCCAGGGTATAGATGCTATAGCAAGGTTAGAAGGGGGCAACCGAGCAGGGGTAGTGGCATCTTTGTTTAGGGATAATGTTACGGCTGGGCTTCCGGAGGATATTCCTTGGAGTACATCCAGGCAGTTGTTTGGGTGGTACTGAGAAATAAGAAAGGGATGATCATCTTATTGGGATTGTATTATAGACCCTCTCCCAATAGTCAGCAGGGAATTGAGACAAAATTTTACCGAGAGATCTCAGTTATCTGTAAGAATAATGTAGTTGCAATGATAATGGGTTTTAACTTTACCAACATGGCCTCGGAGTGCTGTAGTGTTAAGGGCTTGGATGGAAAGGTATTTG
This sequence comes from Chiloscyllium punctatum, assembly GCF_047496795.1. Taxonomy (NCBI): domain Eukaryota; kingdom Metazoa; phylum Chordata; class Chondrichthyes; order Orectolobiformes; family Hemiscylliidae; genus Chiloscyllium; species Chiloscyllium punctatum. The sequence continues at coordinate 38,361,444 of NC_092788.1, forward strand.
TTCAGTGTGTACGAGAACATTTCAGATTCAGCTTGTAGGATGTACCTACTAGAGAAGGAACAAAACCTGACCTGTTTTCTTCTTTCATTCACAGGATTCACAGGCTGTCACTGGCTCGGCCAGCATTTATTGCTGCGTTTACCCAGAGGGCAGTTAAGAGACAACCACATTGCTGTAGATCTGGAGTCCCATGCAGACCAGACCAAGTAAGGATGGCATTTTCCTTCCCTAAACGTCATGAGTGAACCAGATGAGTTTTCCAACAATTGACAATGGATTCCTTGTTGTCACTAAATTATTTTTTCCAGATATTTATTGAATTCACGTTCCACCATCTGCCGTGATGGGATTCAAACCCAGATCGTTATCTGGGTCTCTGGATTAACTGTCTAAGGATAATTTCACTCCGTCATCAGGACATGAGGCAGGGTGAGTGACTGAGGTATCAGTGGGGCATCACATCAGCACCAAAGATCCCACAGTATTGTGGCTCAGTGGTGAGCTCTGCTGCCTCAGCACCAGGGACCTGGGTTTGATTCCAGCCTCAGGTGACTGCCTGTGTTCAAGTTCGCACATTCTCCCCAGTATCTGTGAGGGTTTCCTTTGGATGTTCCAGTTTGCTCCCACAGTCCAAAGATGTGTAGGTTAGTTGGATGAACCATGTTAAATTTCCTATAGTATCCAGATGCAGTAGATGAGGTTTTGGGATGTGCAGGCAAATCTCTGCCTGATGTGAAAAGATCCTTTTGGGGTCTTGGACAGAGGTCAGAGGGAGGTGTGGCTGTACTTTTTACATCTCCCACGGCGGCAAGGGGAGGGTCAAGGGTGTGGAGCGTGGGTTGGTGGGAGGGTGTGGACCAAACAAGGGAGGCGCAGCGGGAATGGTCTCTGCGGAACACAGATAGGGGTGGAGAGGGAAATATGTGTCTGGTGGTGGGGTCTGGCTTTAGGTAGCAGAAATAACAGAGGTTAATGGGCTGTTTCTGGAGATTAGTAGGGTGGAAGGTGAAGACCGCAGTGTTGTATTCTTTATTGTGGCTGGAGGGGTGGGGTAAAGGCAGAGGTGAGGGAAGTGGAGGGTATGTGTTGGAGGGCATTGTTGATCAAGTCAGAGGAAAATTATGGTCCTTGAAGTCGGCCTTCCTGGGATGTCCTGGAATAGGATCCAAAGAGATTAAACAAATATATCACAGACAAAAGATTAACTGGACCAGAGAATAGGACCCCTAAAGGTCAACAAGGCTGTCTATGGAACCACAGGGGGTGCGAAAGATATGCAAATATTTCACGTCATTTTTACTGGAGAAGTATATGGAAGCTCGAGAGTTTGGAGAAATAAACAGTGATAAATTGAAAAGTGTCCATGTTACAGAGGAGGTGGGACTGGATGTCTTAAATCACTTCAAGGTGGATAAAGCCTTGGAACCTGATCAGGTGTATCCTGGAACTTTCTGGAAATCTAGGGAAGTGATTGTTGGGCCTCTCCTGAGGTATTTGTATCATTGATAGCGACAGGTGAGGTGCCATTATTTTTAAAAGGTGGTAAGGAGAGGCCATGGAACAAGAGAACAGTGAGTCTGAAGTCAGTGGCAGGCAAGTCGTTGGAAGGGATTCTGAGAGACAGGATATCCATCTATTTGGAAAGGTAAGGAATGATCAGGGAGAGTCAATGTGGCTTTGTACGTGCACAGTTGTTTCTCACTAACTTGAGTGAGTGTTTTGAAGTGACAAAGAAAATTGATTAAGCCAGGCGGTGAACATTGTTTATATGGACATTCAACAAGGTTCCACAAAGCAGACTGGTTAGCAGGGTTAGATGACATGGAATGCAGGGAGAGCAAGCCATTACAAAACTGCCTTGAAGGTAGGAGACAGAGGATGATGATGGAGGGTTGCTTTGCGGACTGGAGGCCTGTGAGCAGCAATGTGCTGCAAGGATGGATATTGGGCCCTTAAATAAATGACTTGGATGTGAATATATGAGTTATGGTCAGTAGGTTTACAGAAGACACCAAAATTGGAGTTTTAGAATGAAGAAGGTTAGTTCAGAATACAACAGGATCTTGATCAGATGAGCCATTGGAGCAAGGAATGGCAGACGGAGTTCAATTTAGATAAATGCGAGCTGTTGTATTTTGGAAAGGCAAATCAGGGCAGGACTTATACACTTAATGGTAAAGTCCTGGGGAACATTGCTGAACAAAGGGACCTTGGAGTGCAGGTTCTTAGTTCCTTGAAAGTAGAGTCACAGGTAGGCAGGGGAGTGAATGCAGCATTTGGTACACTCCCCGTTATTGGTCAATGCACTGAATGCAGCTGTTGTGATGTCATATTGTGGCTGTACAGGGCACTGATTACAGCTCTTCTGGAATTCTGTTTTCAGTTCCAATCTCCCTGTTCTCGGAATAACGTTGAGAAACTTGAAAGGGTTCAGAAAATATTTGCAAGGATTTTGCCAGGGTTGGATGGTTTGAGCTATTGGGAAAGGCTCAATAGGCTGGGACTATTTTCCCTGGAGAGTTGGAGGCTGAGAGGTGATCTCATAAAATCATGAAGGGCATGGATAAAGTGAGCAGTCAGGGACTTTTTCCCAAGTTCGGTGGGTCCAGAACTAGAGGGTACAGGCATAAGGTGAGAGGGAAAAGATTTAAAAGGGATCTAAGGGGCATCTTGTTCATGTTGAGGGCATTGCAAGTATGGAATGAACTGCAGAGGAAGGGGTGGATTCTAGTACAATTGCAGCATTTAAAAGGCATTTGATTGGGTACATGAAGAGAAATGGTTTTAGAGGGATAAGGGTGAACCGCTGGCAAATGGGATTCCATTAATGCTCTCCGTTATTGGTCAATGCATTGAATACAGAAGCTGGACAGGACGTTGATTAAGCCACTTCTGGAATTCTGTTTTCAGTTTGAATTACTCTGTTCTGGGAAGGATGTTGTGAAACTTGTTTGGACAAGATTTACAAAAACGTTGCCAGGATTGGAGGATTTGGGCTACAGGGAGAGGCTGAATAGGCTGTGGCTATTTTCTCTGGAGAGTAAAAGACTGAGAGGCGACTTCATGGAGATTTATAAAATCACGAGGGGCGTGGGTAAGGTGAGCAGCGGGGGTCCTATTTCCTCAGGTTAGGTGGGTCCAAAACTAGAGCACCTGGGTTTAAGTTGAGAGGGGAAACATTTAATAGGGATCTAAATGGCAACGTTTTCAAGCTGAGTGTGGTGTGTGTATGGGAGGGGCTACCAGATGAAGTAGTGGAGGCTGAAAAATCACAACATCTAAAAGGCTTCCAATTGGGTACATGAATAGGAAGGGTTTTGATGGATACAGGCCAATAGCTGGTAAATGGGAATCCATTAGATTAGGATTCCTTGTTGGCACGGACGAATTGGACTGAAGGTCTGTTTCTTTGATATTAATAAAAAAAGATGCATTCCTGTATTTTTTGGAGAGCTCGCTGAAGCACAGATAATTATCCTTGGAGCTGAGAAGGTGAATCAGTGATTTCGATCTGGTGCAGATTTGGTTCCAAGGTCTTGAATTTGCAGAGAGAGAGAGGAATTGTTAACACTGTCACAATTTTTAGTAACTACTTTCAAGTAATTGGCAAATAATATAAAGTGAAAATGTGAAATCAGTAAGTTCTGAGCATCTGGAACAATCTGAATGACACAGATTCAGCAGGTGTTCTGAAACAGACTTAGAGTTTTACTTTTTCAGGAAAGATTTGGGGGGCTATGGGCACATGGGAGGGAACTTGGGACAGACTTGCAGCATCTCCAGAGGGAGTGAGTACAGCCCCAATGGGCTGAATAGTCCCCAGGCCCTGTGCTCTGTGATACTGTCCCATTCACTGTGAATGATGAAGCTCATCACAGGGCAGAGAGAGGGATTAGCCCTCCACTCTCATCACAATGGGGTCCGGCTGATTGATGGCAGCTCCAGACCAATGGGAGGAGAGGCTGTGTGGTCCTGCAGCCAAAGCAATTGAATGAGGGGTGTGGCCAGCAAGACAACACCTGTCGATGAGCTGTGCAGGTGCAGTGTCATTGTTTGGTGTTGGGAGAGACAGCAGAGACTGGGACAGAGGCTGTTGGACCTGAATTACAAACTCCCGTTAAATTAAAACCAAAAGAACTGTGGAAGATGTAAATCAGAAACAACAACCAGGAGGTTCTGGAAAAGTTCAGCAGGTCTGGCAGCATCTGTGAAGAGAAATCCGAGTTAAAGTTTCAGACTCAGTGTCCCTTCCTCAGGACAGATGTTCCTGAGAAAAAAAGTCAGTTTATGTGCAGAAGTTAGTGTGGGGGGAGAATAAAAGGAGTAAAGGATAGGTGGGGATAGAGTGAGAAGAACGGTTGGATAAAGGAGGGGATAAAGATCTGGCTGGAGGAGGGTCATTAGGTGTTAGTGGCTAACCATAGGTAGTGTGTAATGGCAGGCTGTGAGAACGAGGCCTGGTGTGTGGGGTAGGGGGGCTACGACATGAGGTTGTTAACTTATGGTTAGCCACTAACTGTCTCCATTGTAAGCTGTTGCCCACCTTTTACAAGATGATTAGGGGTTTAGATAGGGTTGACCATGAGAACCTTTTTCCACGTATGGAGTCAGCTATTATGAGGGGGCATAGCTTTAAATTAAAGGGTGGTAGGTATAAGACAGATGTTAGGGGTAGATTCTTTACTCAGCGAGTCGTGAGTTCATGGAATGCCCTGCCAGTAGCAGTGGTGGACTCTCCCTCTTTATGGGCATTTAAACGAGCATTGGATAGGCATATGGAGGATAGTGGGCTAGTGTAGGTTAGGTGGGCTTGGATTGGCACAACATCAAGGGCCAAAGGGCCTGTACTGTGCTGTATTTTTCTATGTTCTGTATCACTCCACAATTGGAGCTGCCGAGGACACAACCCTTTGGAATATCCTCCCTTACTCCCTCTGTCCGCCTTAAAGATGTACCTAAAAATCGTTCTCTTTAATCAACGTTTCCATCATTCGTGAAGCATTTTAGGAGATTTGTCAATGTGAAAGGCTCCATACAATGCAGGTAGTTGTTGTTATTGTCTGATATCAGGAGAAACAGATATGAGCCCTCTCTCTCTCTCTCTTTTCCCTGATGAACAACAGCAAAAGCAGGAAGCACTGAGCATGCTCCAGCCCACAATGGGCCTCGGATTATTGATGTCAGCGCAGGACCATTAAGAGTTGGGGAACGGGGCTAGAGGTGCTAGTTGGTCCTTCAACCAATCGGAGTGAATGAGGGGCAGGGCAATACTCAAACATGTCATAAACTTCATTGGCAGCACAGTTTTGTTGTGGCCAAGGCATTGGAAATGTGTGAAGGTGAAGGGCAGGGGAAAGGAAAGACATATTGACCAGGAAGAGAAGGAAATTTTCATGGTATGGGATGAGAGGTTTTACAGAACTTAGTGCGCGTTGTAAAACACAAATTTAAAAATCCCAAATTCTGCACCGTTTTCCCTCCCTATAATCCATTTTGCTCTCCCTGAAATATCAACTGTGTGTTTCTCCCTTCACAGATACCAGTGATCAGTGCCAAAGCCCCACTGCCTGTGGAGAAGGTGATGTTTGACTTCCTTGTACAGCTGCAGTTCGTGTGGTGAAGGTGCTCCCACAATGTGTTTGGGTAAGAGCTGTTATAGATTATTCACTCAGTAACATTGAAGAGTTGACAATATATGTGCAAATCAACAGCAGTTTTTTTTTATCATGTTCTTAATTCCACAGAAATACTATTGAGAACTTCTGACATAAGGCCATAGATGGGGATATTAGGTCAGGTGATCAAAAGAATTGCCAAATAAGCAGGTTTTCAGGAATACCTTAAAGGAGGAAAGCAGGTCTGAGGGGGTTCAGGTGGGAATTCCAGACCGCGTTGCCTTGGCAACAGTAGAAACAGCCAGACCAGTGAAGCAATGAATAAACTCATCGTTGGGAGTCTGAAAGAAAATGAGTTGTCGGGGTCTCACAGGTTGTGTGGTGCAGGGAGACAGGGATGTTCACAGCCAGGAATTATATCAAGGGTGAGAATTTTAAATTGTTGCTTGTTAATAGGAGCCTTTTGATGAATCAACAAGTTTTGGTCCAAGTGAGCACTTGGGCAGTAGGGTTTTAGATACTCTTGAGATTACATGGAAGTTGAATGTGGGAGGCTGGCCAGGAGTGTGTTTGGATAATGAAGTCTGGAGATAACACAGGGATGGACGAGTGTTTCAGTAAATGAGCTGAGACTAGGGTGGAGTTGGGTGATGTCACTGATGTAGGAATAGTGCTTTTGGAGTTGGGCTGCTCCTCCTCCTGATCACTCCCCCTCCCCAATTCACAGATATTGTTCCTTGTTCTGTCTGTCTGTCTTTTCTGGTTATGTCCTTCTCTCCCATTCTGCTACAAACTAATATTTAACCTAACCGTCGTTGCAAAAACCTGCTCCATCCTGACTCTCCCTTTCCTTTCTGAATTCCCTGTATTTGGTGTCCCTTAAGGATCTCTCCTTGGTCCCTCCTGTTTCTCACCTACACACTGCCAGGAGGTGACATTGTCCAAAAGCACCGTGTTAGGTTTCACATGTACACTGACAATGCCCCGCTCTCCCTCCCCATCATCCCTCTCCATTACTCAGTTATCAAACTGCTCATCACACTCCCACCAAGCGATTGGCTGCAATTTCCTGCAACGGAACATTGTAATGGTTAAACCCATTGCCTTCAGTTGCTATTACAAATCACTTTCCCTTACTGCTGAGCCCCTCCCTCTCACTGGGAAGTGTCTGAGGCAGAACCACACTCTTCACAATATTGCTCTCATATCTGACCCCAATGTGACCTTCTGATCAGACATCTACACAATCCCAAACACCAGGAATTACAATCTCTTAAATGTTGCTTGTCTCCACCTCACCCCAGCTCCATTGCTACTGAAACCCCTGACCCGTGTCGGTGTTGCCTTAAACTTGACGAATCCAAAGCAGAAACCGTGATTCCGTGACTGACCTAGAATCTGGTTCCAGACTCCCTCATGATGGGAAACATCCTCTCAGTATTTACACTGTCAAACTCCTTAAGAATCCTACATGTTACAATGAGATCACCTCTCATTCTTCCTAAATCTAGTGAGTAGAATCCCAACTTCTTCAGCCTCTTCTTAAATGATAATCCCTGCAAACCAGGGTTCATCCCAGTCAATCTTCTGTGAAATGCCTCTGATGGAATGATGTATTTCCGTAAATAAAGGGACCAAAACTTCTGTCATTACTCCAGATGTGTTCTGACTCGCACTTTATAAAGTTACTCTCAGGTATATACTTCAAACAACTCCCTTTAAACTTGCACAGATGTTGTTGGAAATGCTCAGCAGGTCATGCAACATCTGTGAAGAAAAATCAGTTAAAGTTTCGGGTCTGGTTACCCTTCCTCAGATACGTTAACTCTAATTTCTTTTCACAGCTGCTGCCATCTCTCCTCTAGAATTTGTCATTTCCACCTTGGAAAAAAGATTCACATTTGTTTGGTCTCCCTTACCCTGGGAAAAAAAGAAACCATGACGAGTCACCCTATCATTGCTCCTCATAATTTTATAAAGTTCGATAAAGCCACCTGAAGTGTCCAGTGCTGCAGGGAAATGGCCTCAGCCTATGCAGCCTTTCCCTATGGTTCAAATGATCCAATACTAGCAACACCCTGGAAAAACTTTTCGGAACTCTTGCAAGTTTTCCAACATCTTTCCTGTAGGAGGGAGACTGGAATTGATAGCAGTATGGGGATTCCAAAAGTGGCCGAGCCAATAAACTGTACAACCGAAACATGATCTCCCAACTCCTATACTCAATGCACTGCCCGATAACAGCTAGCATACCAAACACCACCTTCACCGACCTGTCTACCTTTAACCACACTTTCAAGGAACTATCAACCAACACTGCACGGTCTGTTTGTCTTTCAACACTTCCCAGGAACTTGTCATTAAGAGGTTGACTCCTGGTCTGGTAATATCTTTCTGAAATTAGGGAGACCACAATTGAATGCAGTATTCTAAAACTGGTCTCACCAATGCCCTACTCAGCCACAAAGTGACCTCCTAACCCCTATACTCAGTGACAGAATCCCTACAGTGTGGAAGCAGGCCTTTCGGCCCATGGGACCATACCAACCATCGGAACAGCATTCCACCCTAACTCTGTAACCTACCATTACCCAAAGCTCATCCAGCTAACCTGCATGGCTTTGGATTTGTGGGAGGAAATTAAGAGCACCCAGAGGAAGCCCACACAGACACACAGGGAGAATGTGTAAACACCACACAGACAGTGGAATCGAATCGAAACAGCACATTCCATTCAATGTTGGTGTCCCAAATGCCACGTTCAGCACCTGATCTCCCTGAAACTCTACAAGAACGATACAGTTGTTCTGAGCCCTTCAGAGGGAATTAAGGTGAGGAGGAGAAACAGGAATAGGGTTGAGTTTTAGATCTATAAAATAACTCTCTATCTTCCCCCTCTGTTCCCCCCGTTCCCCCCGACTCTGTTCCCCCCGTACCCCAGTCGGCCTGTGCCCACCCCCCACCCCTCTGTCGGCCTGTTCCCCCTCCCCCCCCTTTGTCGGTCACCTCCCCCAACTCCCCGGTCTATTCCCCCTTTCTGTCAGCCGCCCCCCGTCTGTTCCCCTCCTCTCTAATCCCACTTTCTGTCCCCACCCGTCTCTGTCCCCACCCGTCTCTGTGCCACCCCTCTCTGTCCCCCACTCTCTTTCCCCACCCATTTCAGTCCCACCCCTCTCGATCCACCAACCCCCTGTCTGCCTACACTCCCTCCCATTCCCCTAGTTCTGTACTCCCCCACTGCAGGGCAAATATCTTGTCTATTTACCCTATCCATGCCCAGCCTGATTTTAAAAATCTCTTTCAGGTCACCACTCAGCCTCTGACGCTCCAGGGAAAACAGCCTATCCAACCCTGGCAACATTCTATATATCTTTTCTGATCTCTTAAAAGTTTAAGAGCGTCAATCTGATAGGAAGGAGAACAGAATTCTATGGAATATTGATTCAGCAACTTTTGCAATATCCTGTACAGTCGCAATATGACCTCCCAACCCCTATACTCAATGCTCTGACCAATAAAGACAAGCAGACCAATTGCCGCCTTCACGATTCTATCTACTTGCTACTCTCCTGTCAAGGAACTATGAACCTGCACTCCAACGACTCTTTGTTTAGCAGCACTCCCCAGGAACTTACTGCCAAAGTTTGCTTTTCCAAAATGCAGCAGCTCGCATTTTTCTAAAGTGAACTCCTCAGCCCATTCACCCATCTGATCCAGATCATCTTGTACTCTGAGGCAATCTTTTTCACTGTCTACTACACCTCCCATTTTGGTGTCATCTGCAAACTTACTTACAATACCTCTTATGTTCACATCCAAATCCTGGATATAAATGGTGAAAAGTAGTGGATCCAGCACCGATCCTTGTGACACACCACTGGTCACAGGCCTCCAGCCTGAAAAGCATCCTGTGCCTTCTACCTTCGGACCACTTTTGTACTCCATGCGATCTAACCTTGCTGACCACTATCCCATGAGGAACCTTGTCAAACACGTTACTGAAGTCCAATTAGATCATGTCCATCCTCTGACCTCAGCAATCCTCTTTGTTACTTCTTCAAAAAAACTGAGTCAAGTTCATGAGATATGATTTCCCATTCACAAAGCTGTTATTAGTATCCAGGATTTAACTCTGTACATTGGGGTCTGCGTTGCCCAGTTATAGGTGTTAATATTCTGGATGAAGTTCAAGTACGCCAGCATTTTGTCAATGACTCTGTATTGACTCTTGTTAATGTCACCAACACAGGTGAGTTCCTTTTGAAAGGCAGTCCCTGTATCCCTTGCCCACTAGGAAATAGTGTAAGTGTCCTTACCTCTGGAGTAGGAGGATCGGGTTTAGAGTTGAGTAACAGCATCTTTGAAGAGGCTGATTAGTAAACCTGCCAAAGCCACCAGGCCATACTGTCTCCCAGCTGTCCCTGGCTGAGCCTCCAAACAGAACCTTCCTGTCGTTTCTCTCCTGTCAGACTCTCCTATTGCTCAGTTTGTCCAGGATCTCCTCCTGCTGCTGCACTGATCCTGTCCCTCACTGACCTGTCCATCCCCCAGTGTCCTCCACATTCATTCATTGTTTACAATCCCATTGTCTCAGTCGTCCAGCCGCGCCCTGTCCACTCTATAGAGACAGCTCAGTGGTAAGCACTGCTGCTGAATCACAGCACCAGGTACCCGGGTTCGATTCCGGCCACGGACGACTGTCTGTGTGGAGTTTGCTCATTCTCCCAGTGTCTGAGCGGGTTTCCTCCCACAATCCAAAGATGTGCAGGGCAGGTGAATTGGCCATTCTAAATTGCCCATAGTATTACTTACATTAGTTAGGGGGAATGGCTCTGTGTAAGTTACTGTTTGCAGGGTCGGTATGGACTTGTTTGGCCGAAGGGCCTGTTTCCAAACTATAGGGATTCTGATATATGAGGCAGCAGCTGCTGTCCATCACCCGAACTCCTGTATGATCGTGAGCAGGAGCTGTAGGAGGGGAGACCAGTGCACGGGTGCAGGGATTGCAACTGTGGGAGTATGTGGAGTATAGGTCAGTGCCTGGGAAGGAGGCTGTGGGTGTGAGGGATTAATCTATCATTAGCAGCTTCATCCCTCTGGGAGCAGGACCCAGAGGAATGGCCCCTCTCTTGCTACCCTGACATGTGATCAGACTATCAGTGGGGCAGCGTTTTGCAGAAAGTTAGCAGAAGTCTTCTGTGAAGATTCAGGGTTGTTAAGGAAAGGGACAAGGATGGGTCTGCAATTAGAATTCTAATTTGGCTCATTTTAGTAAGATGGGTCTTGGCCAGAGTGTGCAGGAAGCTGTGTATGCAGGATGGTTCTCATCAGGAGCTAGGAAACTGAATTCGAAGAGAGAGTGTGAGAGAACTGGGTGTGGAGGAAAGGAGTGGGGGGATTGGTTTGGATTTCAGTTCACAGAAGAGAGAAACTGTGAGACTGAGGTTTCAAGCTTTGGGGGAACAAGGAAACTACAGTTTACTAATATTGTCTTCTGAATTTCCATCCTGTATTAACTGTGGTAACTTGTGTGCTCTGTTGTGTGGTACTGAAAGGGTGGTTTTGCGGATGAGAAATTCAAATTGAACTTCATGTTCCGATCTGATCGTTACTTGATCCGTGCCGATCTGAATATCATTGGCCTTTTCATCTGGAAGGAAAGGTGTGCATTCTGTCCGTGGGCGAATATTTCAAATCTGTGTGACTGGAAAAGTACTGAGACACAGCCAAGTCCATGTCAGCATGGTGAGTGTGGAGAGAGAGTTCATTTGTTTTTGAAATTGTGAACAATCATGGCACATTTCCCAGGAACAATTAAGACACAACTTTGCTTTGTAGAAGGACAAGTCTTTAATTAACCATACAACCAGAAAGACACAATGATACCTGCATCATGGGAAACACTATGGAAATAGGATTGTT